>NC_058405.1:42832387-42871999 GCF_002201575.2 Neomonachus schauinslandi | reverse complement strand
CTCTCTCTCTCTGAAGTAAATAAATAAATCTTTAAAAAAATACCTCACCCATTTAGCCCATTCCCCTGTCCACCTTGCTCCATCAACCCTCAGTTTGTTCTCCATAGTTGGGAGTCTCTTATGGTTTGCTTCCCTCTCCTTTTTTTCTTTTCCCTTCCCTTACATTCATCTGTTTTGTTTCTTAACTTCCACATATGAGTGAAATCATATGGTATTTGTCTTTCTCTGACTTGCTTATTGCACTTAGTAGAATACTCTTTAGTTCCATCTACATAATTGCAAATAACAAGATTTCATTCTTTTTGATGGCTGAGTAATACTGCATTATATATATGTATTGTATATGTATATATATATATACATATACCACATCTTTACATCTTTATCCATTCATCAGTTTTGGACATTTGGGCTCTTTCCATAATTTGGCTATTGTTGATAATAGTGCAATTACTGGGTCATAGGGTAGTTCTATTTTTAACGTTTTGAGGAGCCTCCATACTGTTTTCCAGAGTGGCTGCACCAGTTAGCATTCACCCCAACAGTGTAGGAGGGTTCCCCTTTCTCCACAGCCTCTCCAACACCTGTTGTTTCCTGTGTTGTTAATTTTAGCCATTCTGACAGGTGTGAGGTGGTAAAGAAATTGAATCAGTAATCAAAAATCTCCCAACAAACAAAAATCCAGGGCCAGATGGCTTCCCAGGAGAATTCTACCAGACATTTATTCTTCTCAAACTGTTCCAAAAAATAGAAATGGAAGGAAAACTTCCAAACTCATTCTACAAGGCCAACATTACCTTGATTGCAAAACCAAAGACCTACTAAAAAAGGAGAATTACGGGCCAATATCCTTGGTGAACATGGATGCAAAAATTCTCAACCAGATACTAGCACATAGAATCCAACAGCACATTAAAAGGATTATTCACCACGATCAAGTGGGATTTGTTCCTTGGCTGCCAGGGTGGTTCAAAATTCACAAATCAATCAACGTGATATACCACAATAAATAAAGAAAGGATAAGAACTATTTGATCCTCCTGCATGGAGCACTGGGTGTTATGCACAAACAATGAATCATGGAACACTTCATCTAAAACTAATGATGTAATGTATGGGGATTAACATAAGAATAAAAATAAAATAAAATAAAATAAAAGAACTATATGATCCTCTCAATAGATGCAGAAAAAGCATTTGACAAAATACAGCATCCATTCTTGATAAAAACCCTCAACAAAGTAGGGATAGAGGAAACAAACCTCAAAATCATAAAGGCCATATATGAAAGACCCACAGCTAATATCATCCTCAATGGGGAAAAAAATGAGGGTTTTTCCTCTCCGGTCAGGAACAAGACAGTGATGTCCACTCTCACCATTACTATTTAACATAGTGCTGGAAGTCCTGGCCTCAGCAATCAGACAGCAAAAGGAAATAAAAGGCATCCAAATTGGCAAGGAAGAAGTCAAACTTTTACTATTTGCAGATGACATAATACTCTATGTAGAGAACCCAAAAGACTCCACCAAAAAATTACTAGAACTGATAAATGAATTCAGCAAAGTCACAGGATATAAAATCAGTGTACAGAAATTTGTTGCATTTCTTTACACCAATAATGAAGCAACAGAAAAATAAATCAAGGAATTAATCCCATTGACAATTGCATCAAAAACCGTAAGATACCTGGGAATAAACCCAACCAAAGAGGTAACAGTATAATTTTTCTTGAATACTTGCTATGTATAAAATTCCATGTTTACTATAAATAAATGTCTTACTTCAGTTATGACACCATTGTTTGTAAGACACACCATATATTACAAATACATGTGTATGTGTGTGTTTATGTGTGCGATCATGTGATCTTAGTACTATAGCATTTTAATTTATTTATTTTTATTGTGGTAAGAACACTCAAGAGATCTATCCTCGTCACAAATTTTTAAGTGTACAATACAATATTTTAAACTATAGGCACAATGTTGTACAGCAGATCCCTCGAACTTAATTTATATCATCAAGAAAGAAAACAGAACTCCCAAATAAACCAAGACACAATGCTTTCTTCTCACATGGCATTTTTATTCTGTATTTATGAAACAGCTATTTTCAGATATATTTAGCCATGTACGTTTATCTTATTTTACTGTTGTACAAACATAAAAGTAATATATAAGAGTAAGTTCTTTGGATAAACCATACTTGATATTTCTCTGAAATCTGTCTGACTCAGCTGAATTATTCTTTGACTCAGATTCATTGAGGTCCATGAGTTCTAAATGATATTGTCTTCCTTGGCTTATTGATGTAATATTTATGAAGGTAGTGATCTACTGTTGATTCTGAATATATTTGGCAAATCTTTGACATTCATTATTTTAGTCCTAATGGTTTTATAGAAGCAGCTAATGGAAGCTTTTGAAAAAATCTAGATTGTTATATATATGTGTATATATATATGTATATAAACATATATTTTTAAATTAGATAGACTTTTGGAAAGTTCATTTGTGAACTAATCAGATATATGTCCTCAAGTGTATTAAGAAGTACCACAGTGGGTGGTTAGTTAGAGCTCCTGGACTTCTATAACCAAATAACTTTGATCCATGCAACATCATCAGTTCAACCATCATCTATCGACTTTTTGGGGTTTTTTGGTTCTTTCGCAATGAGATTGTGGGGCTATGATTTCATTCTGTGGTTTAAAATTAAATCTGGTGGCAATTTATTTTTGGAAATTATTATTAAGCAGGGCCTCTCAGTAATGTTTTTTCTGTAATCAATCTTTATAATCCTGATCTCTTAAGGACTTTTAGCATTAATACTACATGTTTGGCATGTTGAAGAATACTGAGTATTCATTAACATTTCCTAGTTGACTAAACTAATGCTATCACTTTTCTCTAATTAAATTACTTGTCACTGTAAGTTAAGAATATTCTAAACAAATCAGCATGAAATATCTGGAAAACCTATTTTTGAGGCTTTAAATATAGTTCTGTGAGATGCATGAATATGTCATAACAACCTTTCTTCCTTTGAAAATTTCAAGAATTTTCCAAGGCATTTCGAAACATCTTCTGGCCTCTGTCACATTGCTTGGTGTCTGATATTATTCCCTGATATTGTTTTATAGGAAAATATGAAATTGCAGTCATCACCCCAAAGAAAAATATGTGCTTCACTAATCAAGAAAATGTTTCAAGAATAATCATGGTGTATGCTTTTAAATGGTACCTCACTCATGTGTCATAGCTAAAATGCATGTAACTCTATTGCCATGACAACCATATGAACAGGTGTGACTCAGTACACCCAAGCATAGGCATGAGAACTACATTCTTATTGCCACCTGGTCAATAGCTATTATAAGACACCATTACATATGAGATAAATTCCAATTCCAGACCTGTTAAATTATGAATACATATGTATATTAGCCAGACCCAAGGATAGAGCCCAAGAAAGCAGCTGAGGCTCATGAGGAAGAAAAACCCAAAACAGTGTTTATATATATTCATTTCTAGTCTCTATTTATCTCTTTGCGTCAGCTTCATTTTTCCCTTTCACTAGACCAAGAGCTATTTTTCAGGGCTCATGTTCATTCTGTCATTCCGGGGTTTTCACGTCCTGCCACAGTTGAGTCACCTAGATTGACTGTAATTCTGCTTCCCAGTTCTAATATCTCAGGACTAAACGGGTGGTTCTGTGGTGTCAGCTCACCACTCCTAATCCAGTCATTTGTGTGAAGGGGGTTGGGTCACAATTAGCCAGATACACTGATATTTATTTTAGAAATAACTTTTTTTTTTTCTGTTTAAAACTTCTGCTAGATATTCTATCCTGGAAAATAAATCTACATCCTGTTCACTCTGTTTATCATGCCCTTTGCCTAGTTCATGGTAAAAATAGTCACTGAATTGTTGTTGTTGTTGTTTTTTAAAGATTTTATTTATTATTTATTTGACAGAGAGAGAGAACGAGAGAGGGAACACAAGCAGGGGGAGTAGGAGAGGGAGACGCAGGCTTCCCACTGAGCAGGGAGCCCGATGTGGGGCTTGATCTTAGGACCCTGGGATCATGACCTGATCAAAGGCAGATGCTTAATGACTGAGCCACCCAGGCGCCCCCATGAATTGTTGAATTTATTCATTCATTCACTGAAAGAGTGATGATATAAAGTTATTCTAGGAATCTTTGCTTACTCTTTAAATATGATTTCCTGTTTTCAAGCAGTGAATTTTTCTAAAGTATATTACTGTCATTTGTCAATTGGAAATACAACATTTTTAAATGAAATTAGTTACTATGTAGTACTAATCAAGCATTAAGGAACCACTTTACAGTTATGTGTTTGATTACCAAGGTCGGGCAAATGTCTATTGCAAATCAGTCACTTCTCCATAAATGTGATGAGAATCAAGGACAGACCTATTATTGGTAAAACGTATATAAGAGAGTTACAATTAATGTCTTTGAGAGAGGGCACAATTCTATATGTGAGAGAAGAGATATAATTACTGTGCTACTCTCAGTTCTACAAACAATCTAGAAAAGAACCTAGCCAGAGCCATCTCTTAGCTTCCACAAAAATAAGGAAACGGAAGTACTTATGCCAAATGGAGTAATTAGAGCCATTGTGGCAGGGGGTTTTCTCCTCACCCCAGAAAACATCTGGGAGGGAAAAAACTGCATTTTGATGCCTCTCACCTGCAGTGCCCATCTATTTACAAACTCACAAACAGACCAGAATAGTCTTTCTTTTGCAACACTGTTTTGCCTATCAGTAGAACACTTGAAACTACACTGTTGCATTTGAAGAAAGATTCTATTACTGGAAAAACATCACTGTCTTGTTCCTGACCATAGAGGAAAAACCTTCATTTTTTTCCTCATTGAGGATGGCTGGCTGAGCTCATCTAATGATCCAACAAAGGGGTACCCAGGAAGCCTGGGAAACTACGCCATTTGTTTGATCGGGCTGTCTGTCCCCTTCCTTCAATTGTATGATCTTACTTTATAGCTATTGACACCTTCTTCTAACCTCTCTGATCTCCTTCCTGGAGACTCAAATAGATGGGAGGACAGCATGGATTTTAAATAACAAAGGTGGACGATTATGTAAACCCATTTTGAAATCTTTTAAAAATTCAGGATTTTGTGCTAATTCTTTACAATGTGTCTTTCTGGTTAAATTATATAAACACTTTTTTTTTCTGTAAAAATGCTTTTGTCCTTTTTGCATATGACCATTTCAGATGAAGAGCCTAGAGGAGAGCAGGAAATGACTGAAAAAAATAGGATGCTTTGATTACTAAATGGGACACCCTAATAGCAAGCACCATCATCAGGAAACTCCAAACCCCAGCACCTGGGCAGGTGTGGGAGATGGGGGAGAGGGCATTAATATCTTTATTTATCAGAATTATTCCTGGAGACGCCTGGGTGGCTCAGTCGGTTAAGCGGCTGCCTTCAGCTCAGGTCATGATCCCAGGCTCCTGGGATCGAGTCCCGCATCAGGCGCCTTGTTCAGCGGGGAGTCTGCTTCTCCCTCTGCCTGCCGCTCCCCCTGCTTGTTCTCTCTCTCTGACAAATAAATAAATAAAAAATCTTAAAAAAAAATTATCAGAATTATTCCTAAAAGCTTTCCCTCCTCCTGAAGAACCTCCCCCCCACCGCCATGCTGCTTTTCCAAGCTGTTGTGACTGCTTTGAGAACAAATGAGATTCTGAGTCCATGCTCACACATGGCAATGCAGTGACACAACCGAAGATGACCTCACTTCCTGACTCTCCCATAGAACATTTCCATATGTCATCTACACTCATGAGGCTCACAACTGATGCCACGGACAAACCCAAATCTTTGAAAGTGGATGCCTCAGGCAGTGCCTCTAAGACCAATGACTGAACTAAATTATCTGGTCTGGACTGGGACCTTAGGGTAAAAGACACCATGATGGCAGGCTACACCAGGGGTCCAGTTAACCTGACTGCCTAGTTAATGTATGTCCTGCTTGGAGTGCCCTCACTTTGTAAACTCTTCATTTCCAGGAGACCACATGGGCCCTCTGGGATTGTATTTATTGTGTGCGTACCCTGACTAGCATGACATCACCTCAGCCCTGGAAGGCATTCAAGTCAGCTTCAACTTACCAGCCAGAGCTGTGCTGTACATCAGTTGATGCCTCAAACCAGGTAAAAAAAAAAAAAAAAAGATTTATCCAGAAGCTTAAAGAAGAAACTTCCTGGCTCTCTAAAGTAGACCCTAATGGGCTATGGGACATGTTTTCCTGGCTGGATAATAGTTGGTATTCATGGCTATGTTTACTCCACCAGCAAGTCTGATCATCCTGCTTGGAGTAATCTTGATTATGACCATGTTCGCTGTGGCCTAAGACTATTTGCAAGGTTCTTGTTTATGGCCCCTTAAAGTCTGACTTATTTGGGACCACACAGGGTAGCCTATGTTTCTCACTCAGGCACCGAAAAACCAAATGTTGGAGTTGAGGAGTCCAGCTACTGGCAAAAACATTATGACTGACCTTTCAGGCTCAACCAGAGGCAATGACAAAGGCTCTTCCTGTCAAACCTCCCAACAGAAAGCTGCCCTCCCCGCACGCATTTGGTGTACAGACAGTACATTTCAACCTCTGAAGGTAGTTGCATTGAAGGACTCAGGCTCCCATTCCTGGACATGCTATACCCTGTATCTGCATTCTTGGCCTAGATCCCACCAATCACAGGCCTCTGTATTGGGGCCCTGGACTGAGGTCTTCCTCAGGTGCATTTAGAGAGAGGTCTTTAAAGACATTTTCTCCATTCAGACTCAGAACTCAGACTTTTGCCTTCCTAGCCCTTTTCCCTCTCCTTCCATGTAGACCCAGGGTCCATGAAATGCCAGAAACCTCTTGTTTCGGAGCTTCCTCAGCAGTGAGACAGTTCCCTTATCTGTGCTGATATAGCTGAACCTTGCCTGGTGTCTTTCATGGGAAACCTAACCCTCTTTCTGGCCTCTTGCTTATACTACTGCTACAAATGAATAAAAGCTTGACTGATACTTTCATTTTGGCTTGTTGTCTTAATCAACCACCCTGACACCTAGAGAGTTTCTCTCTCTCCAGCTCAGCTCTTAACAGTAAAAATGGGTAGAAGGATTTCTATATCATCTCTCCTTTTTGACTGTGGTACCCTAATGCAAGGATCGGTATTTCAGGGTTTCTATATCAAGAACACTCAATTTGATTGCTTTTGCTCAGCTAAGAGAACTCAAGATTGGATGACAAATTAGTTTCTTACAGAAAAGGAAGAAGAAAGGAAGGAAAGAAGAAATGAAAGAAGGAAGCAAGGGAAGGAAAGTTAGACTATGGGCCTTATAATAAATAACATTTTTAAATAAAATCAAGCTATACACCAGTTGATATGATAACAGGAAGAATACTATACATTATGATCAGAATGAATAAATAAGGTTGTTCCACTACAATGATCAATATAATACTCTATTTAAAATGTATATGGTTCTGAAAAGGAAGCAAACATAAGAATTATAAATATTGTAGTTACACCTTAATCACACTAACAACTAATTTTGCTGGTGATTTTAAATTATATTTACCCACCAAAAAATGAGGAAAGTAAGTTCCCATACAATACTGTTTTGTCATCCATGCAGCATATTGCATTATATCTAAATCATACTCACAAAATACTTGATAGGCCCTTGGATGAATAGATAAATCTATAATGTTACTATGGTCTGGAGGGAGGGATAGAATAAACAAAAGTTTCCAGAAAGGATGTCACTTCTAACCTTAAACTTGTCAATATATAATCTGCAATCTACAGTTATGGGGTTATGTCTACCTTACATGTATCCTACATTGATTTTAATCACATATCTCAACTAGCTATTCTCTTCCAGATCATTTTCCTGTAGAGTGCAAGGTCCAGTCTCTATCTAAGATTATTAACTTTTTGTTTCACAAGTAATATTAGTCCCTAACTATGTGCCCACTTCAGAAAGCGTGGTGCCCATAATTCTGATATAGACAACATATACAGGAGAAAAGAAAAAAAAGTTTGTCACTTAATCTATTTGTGCATTCTGAAGAACTTGAAGATGATTCATCATAGCAATACATAACAGTCAAACAGATGATTTAGGAAAGAATAAGTACAATAACTCCACTAATTAGACTCTGGTGAACAATTAAACATCAAAGCAAATCATTAATGAGCAGAAGCAAAGAAGAAAGAAGGTACACAGACCTGACCGCTTTTGCAATAGAAAATTCTGTCTGAAGTCCTTTCCATAGCAACCAGACGGAGGTGGCTAAAGAGATGTGCCTTACTGTCTTGCAGACTTTAGATAACATGGTCGTGGAAACTCCTGCAATTGTTACTCTTGTCAGAAAGTCACTAGCATTAACTGGAGTTGGGATGGGGAAGACAGATATCAAAACTAGGCATCTTTCTGAAAATTAGCATATAGCATATTTCTATGTATATCTACTTTTGAAATATTTTTGATTAAACACCCATACATTCATATTCCAGGAATGTTCAACATACATACTTTCAAAGATGTATTAATCGATTATTTCTAGTAAGTGTTCTTTTTAAAGGTACCCAGAACCTTTACCATTAGAAACAATACAACATCGCTAAAGATTAGGTATACAACCTAAATATATATTGAAATTGAGATCTTTAAATTAGATCATCTTCTTACTATATTTTCCTCCCTGAATCTCATTTTAACTAGTTTTAATGTTTACTCTATAATCAGATTTTAGCTTATAAATCTAGACTAAAATTAATATTGTTCCAAATGGAAGCAAATCAATTTAATTCAATATCTGGGATGATTCAGACAATGCATCTTTCTTTTGCTACCTTATACAGTACAGATATTGATTTGCACAGCCTAAACCATCATAAATAATTGATTTGAATTCATAGTTGCACACTTGGAATTTTATTTCTCGTTTAATGTTTTGTATCTCCAAATGAGCCAGGCTTAATTTTTTTAATATAAAAAGTGTACTTTTTTTAAACCTCACATTCTCTGAATTGTCTTTCTCATTCCTTATACTAGAATATGTTCTCATCTACTTTGTTTCTCAGGTTTAGTACTGTGCTTACAGTCATTTCCTGAAAGTCTGAGCAGTTGCCATGATTGTGATTTAAAATAATGAAGAAAATTTCTCCATTGAAATAATTACCATATAAATTTTCCTCAGATTTCTTGGACTGTAAGACTGCATTACTCTGACAATGTATTTTTATGTTAACGTAATATTCTTCATTACAAAGGATTCTATCCTTTATGTAGTGTCCTGTGCCACATTTTTTAAAATTGAAAAACACAGAAAAAATGTATTTTACCGAGTGTTAACGTATCACTTTCATATAGTTTTAAATGTTTTTTATATGGAATAAACTATAAGAAACTTTTTTATACATGCTTATCTTCCTGTATCCTTTCAACAAATAAGAATTCACTCTGTCCTAATTACTATGTTAGATACAGGAGATACAAACATGAACAAAACATAGTCCTTGTCCTTCAAAGGCTCAAAGTCTAGTGAGGGGAAACAGGAAGGCATGAACAAAAAGGGAAATTATAATACAATCTAGTTAGTGCTGCAATAAAATATGAATAGTGGTTATAGTTGTAAAACATATCTATTGATGTTACAAAATTACTTGTATATACTTTTTGAACAGCAATCACTGAAAGAAGATATTTCCTATAGGAAATAACTAAAACATTCTTGAATTCTAAATCATAACATAATTTCCTGAAATGGTTTTTGACTGATTTAAAGTTTATTCACAACTGGCAATACTCACAACTAAAAAACAATATTAAAGCTTACTATGCAGTATGTTAAATTCTTTACATGAGTTTTTCCATTTCATCCCCAGTATAACCATAAGAAATAGTCAAATTTAATTTAACATTGGTGATTAATAATAATAGTGTTGCAAATCATAGATGTTTGAGAAAAGACCTTAAGAACACTTTATCACAAGAAACTTGCATCACAAATATGAACACTGATGACTTATGTGCTGTAATTAAAATTACAGTGAATACTTAGATAAAAGACATATTGTTGCATAGGAGAGAATAACTGAATTTAACTTAAATTTGAATAATTGAATAATCACATTAATAAAAATTATATGTAAAAGAAATAAGTACAAAGTGTCTATTTTCAGAGGGGAAAAAATCCCAATATTACACTTTAAACAGTTGTGAAGAGTATGAGGTTTGGGCCTACATGCAAGCTCACACCTAAACCTGAGGTGCCACTGGAGCTGGTCTGCTGAGTTCTCGAATATACCTACCACTTACATTTGAGAAGGGAGGCCTCCTGGGTCTCCTCCTACCTTGTCAGGGATTGTATTTGGAACTGACCTACCCCCAAACAGGAGTATCAAATGACAGAGTCAAAAGTCCTCCAACAGCTGGTGTTTATTTACAGCAAGCCGCTTTTCTACAGATGTGTACCCAGGGACCCTGTCAGGAAGGATCCGAGGCAAAAGCTAGAAGGGGATTCTCTGAGATGGAGGCTGCTTCCCCTTGCCAGAGACTCCAGTGAAAATCACCAGTCACAGACACTTGTATTGTCTCCAATACCCAGTGCGCAATAAGGTGCTGGGACGGGGCGCCTGGGTGGCTCAGTCGTTAAGCGTCTGCCTTCGGCTCAGGTCATGATCCCAGGGTCCTGGGATCGAGTCCCACATCGGGCTCCCTGCTCGGCAAGAAGCCTGCTTCTCCCTCTCCCGCTCCCCCTGCTTATGTTCCCCCTCTCACTGTCTCTCTCTCTGTCAAACAAATAAAATCTTTAAAAATAAAATAAAATAAAATAAGGTGCTGGGACTCCAGTTCAGTAGTAGGGGGCTGGAAGAGACAGCAGTTTTTCTTTGAGAAGGCATATGATTCTACCCACATAATTTCAAGAAAGTTTACCTGCCAAGTGGACCCCAGAATTTTGTCAGGGTTTATCAGTCACCCCTTCTGAAGGAAAAGGGATAACACCAACAGGCCATTGAGACAGACTTCTTACTTGCCAATCAAGAGGGCATCACTTATGTTGTGAAAGCTTTTGACATCAGAGGGCAGAGGCACACACACTAAATTCTCATCCGCTCGCTAGTGCCAAATCTTAGGAGGGGGTGTCACCTTAGCATTGCCCTACGTGTAGCTCTTTACAGTTCAGGATACAGTTCAGGATAATGTCCTCTGGCACTTATGGGATGGGATGTACAAGCACAAAATACATCAATTCCTACTAAACATTCAGATGTACAAGCAATAACAATACACTGAATTGGCCCAAGGCGTTCCTTCTATAAGGACACATTAGTTACCCTCCTCCATGTTTTATTATTTAATATTCCTTTTTTTTTTTTAATTCTAGAGACAAAGGCTTTTGTTACTCACAGCACAATGGCCAAATGAACCACATGTTCTCATCCCTGGAGTCCCATAGCAGAGAGGAAGAGGTGAGCTCAAGTGGAGGTTGTGCAAATACCGGGTTTGTGTCCCAGCTGCAAAACCACAAGCTTAGAAAACCCAGTCTTTTAGAGAGGGCTGCCAGAAAACCTGTTCAACCTTTATCTGGGAGGAAGATTGTATTTTTGTTATCCTGGTCAGGAAATAAATTTGCTCTCAGCCCTGGAGGGAGACCCTTTTCTATCTTCCAAGACTGTTTGGTATCCTAACATCCATGAAAAAAATTACATGGGTCTAAAGCTGATGCAAGACATGCAGAAATGTGTCAGACCCATGGAGATCCATAATGGGAGACATCTTGTAATTCTGGATTTCTCATGGACTCTAGCTTCACTAAGGCAAGGACCAAATCTCTTGCACCCATTGTTTTAATCACAGTTTTCAAATTCCTTGGAACATACCAGGAACTTAGTATATGTCAGTAAATGAGTGAAATGAAGTGTAATAGAATCAAATCTGTACTTACAGTAGAGGATGATATACTTTAGAAGTATAACAGCAACAGTAGTCTGAAATGAACGAAAAGCTTCACAGTTAAAAGCCATCAGTATTAGGCATGATCTATTAAGATTTATCTTTGATTGCCACATGGTTAAAATTGAGCCAAATGGGAAAAAACAAAAAGCAAAAAGCTTCTCATATTAAGTAGAAAAAATTCCATGGTAAATGCTGAAGAAAATGTACTTTTCAGCCTAGATAGAAAGTACAAAGAGGAAATAATAATCTTTTCTACCTACTATAAACAAAATATTTATAAAATTATAAAGTACATAAATATCCAAATTACAAGAAATAAAATTAAACTCAAAGAACTTATTGGTTAAAAACAAAGACATTATTTATAATAATAATACTGAGATACTGTGAAAATCTGTGTCTGAAGACCAATTAGACATACTCAACACTATGTTGCCCATGAAATCATGACTAAAACCCTCAATTTAACCTTTAAAAATCTTTTCCAGACTCACTTCTCCATGTTTGGCTATATATTGTGTATCCTACTGACTATTACCTAGGCTCCCAGATTTGCTCCTAAACTCTGGCTCTACCTTTTATCTACAATATACTGCTGTTACAACTCAGTCTGTTAAAAATCTTAACATTTCAGGCCGCTGGGTGGCTCAGTCGGTTAAGCGTCTGCCTTCGGCTCGGGTCATGAGCCCAGGGTACCGGGATCGAGCCCAACATTGGGCTCCCTGCTCAACGGGAAGCCTGATTCTCCCTCTGTCTGCCGCTCCCCCTGTTTGTGCTTTCTATCTCTCTGTCTCTGTCAAATAAATAAAATCCTAAAAAAAAAAAATCTCAACATTTCAAGGGCAATTGCAAATGCTAGGTTCTTCATGAAACATGTTCTGGTCCCATAGTGTTTCTCTCTGGAATCCATGGAGTATATTCTTAGATTTTCTCCCTTCCTTCTTTCCTTGGTCCCTTCCTCCCTGCTTCCTCATCTCTTTCTATTTTTATTTTCCTTTTGTCCTTTTTTAAACATAGAGGTAGTTCTTTCTTTTAGTTTTACACTAGCAACTGTTGCATTACATCATTGGATTATTTATAAAAACAATGTTAAAAATCTGTATGAGTTTTAAAGGGCAAGTTCCATCTTCTATATTAGCTGTAAATTGAAACAAGAATCAAAAAGCATTTTCCTTCTCTTTATTTTAGAATTTTAATTCACTCTGTCTTCAGGTGATTAAGGTAACATTTAGCACTAAACTTCAACGTACATAAATTTCCTTCCAATATTGAAAATCAATAAGTAGAGAATCGAGGCTTTGATATAATTTAGAGCTAATATTATTTTAGAAAAAGAAGCAAGTAATTAAATCATGATTATGAGTGGCACATCCTTTCAGACAGTTAGGAAATAATACAACAATAGTAGAAAGCATACAGAAAATTATTTTGGTAAATCTAATAAAAATACAAAATAAATTGTTTTTGCATTGTATAACTCACTCTTTTCAATACATCTGAAGGATTTCTACATGTTTTTTAAACTTTGAGCTTAGTAAGTCCCATAAACATGTGAAACTAAAAATGTATTCCTGAAGACTGTAAAGATATTACATTTCTTCATAGAACTAACCATGACAAGGACAGTGCTTATATTCTGAAAAAATATATTTTGTATAATTGTCTAGAAGATACATGTGCAATTTCATTGGCAGAGGAGAATTAAGGAGCCCTCAGTATACATATAACTCTTTGAATATTTAATCCTTGTTGGAAATTTCATTCGTTCTTCAGTCCTTTATGATATAATTTAGGTAATTTTCATCTATTTTCACTAGATTGGACCTATGTTTATACAATAACAAATAAATAAGACAGTGTTTCTTAAATTTCTAGGCAAACATGGAAAAGATGGCAGCCCTAATATAAAGAAATATCCCTCTTTTCATTGTCTTATTTACAAGAGTTCTCCAGAGAAAAAGGTGAGATGTTTTATAGCCTCACTTGTCAACAATGATAAATACAACTGGGAGAAATAATTTGGGGCTATAAGGAACATCCCTGACATATAAAACCAATGATTAAATTTTAGAGCAATGGCATAATCTAATACTTACTGAATATTATTGGAAAAATAAAAACTCTCTGTAAAAGACAGGGTGAAAACTAAGGAAACACTAAGAATTTACTTCCTTATGAATGTGTGGACGATTTCAATTAAAAAATATGTACAGGGCGCCTGGGTGGCTCAGTCTGTTAAATGTCTGACTCTTGGTTTCGGCTGATGTCATGATCTCAGGGTCCTGAGATGGAGCCCTGAGTTGGGATCTGTGCTGGGCATGGAGCCTGCTTAAGAGTCTCTCTTTTCCTCTCCCTCTCCTTTTTTCCCCCTCCCCACCTCCCTCACATGCACATGCTCTCTCTCTCTAAAAGATTAAAATTAAATTAAAAAAAATTAAATTAACAAAGCTGTGATCACCAAGACAGCATGGTACTGGCACAAAAACAGACATTTAAACCAATGGAACAGAATAGAGAACACAGATATGGACCCTCAACTCTATGGTCAAATAATCTTTGACAAAGCAGGAAAAAACATGCAATGGAAAAAAGACAGTCTCTTCAATAAATGGTGCTGGGAAAATTGGACAGCCACATGCAGAAGAATGAAACTCGACCATTCTCTAACACCATACACAAAGATAAACTCAAAATGGATGAAAGACCTCAATGTGAGACAAGAATCCATCAAAATCCTAGTGGAGAACATAGGCAGTAACCTCTTTGACATCGCCCACAGCAACTTCTTTCAAGGTACATCTCCAAAAGCTAGTGAAACAAAAGCAAAAATGAACTTTTGGGACTTGATCAAGATAAAAAGCTTCTGCACAGCAAAGGAAACAGTCAACAAAGCAAAGAGGCAACCCACAGAATGGGAGAAGATATTTGCAAATGACACTACAGATAAAGGGCTGGGATCCAAGATCTATAAAGAACTTCCCAAACTCAACACCCAAAAAACAAATAATCAAATGAAAAAAATGGGCAGAAGATATGAAAAGACACTTCTCTGAAGAAGACATACAAATGGCTAACAGACACATGAAAAAATGTTCATCATCATTAGCCATCAGGGAAATTCAAATCAAAACCACACTGAGATACCACCTTACACCAGTTAGAATGGCAAAAATGGACAGGGAAAGAAACAACAAATGTTGGAGAGGTTGTGGAGAAAGGGGAACCCTCTTACACTGTTGGTGGGAATGCAAGTTGGTACAGCCACTTTGGAAAACAGTGTGGAGGTGGCTCAAAAATTTAAAAATAGAGCTACCCTATGACCCAGCAATTGCACTCCTGGGTATTTACCCCAAAGACACAGATGTAGTGAAAAGAAGGGCCATATGCACCCCAATGTTCATAGCAGCAATGTCCGCAATAGCCAAACTGTGGAAAGAGCCAAGATGCCCTTCAACAGATAAATGGATAAAGAGGATGTGGTCCATATATACAATGGAATATTACTCAGCCATCAGAAAGGATGAATACCCAACTTTTACATCAACATGGATGGGACTGGAGGGGATTATGCTAAGTGAAATAAGTCAAGCAGAGAAAGTCAATTGTCATATGGTTTCACTTATTTGTGGAACATAAGGAATAGCATGGAGGACATTAGGAGAAGGAAGGGAAAAATGAAGGCGGGCGGGAATCAGAGAGAGAGATGAACCATGAGAGACTATGGACTCCGAGAAACAAACAGGGTTTTTGAGGGAAGGGGAGAGAGGGGATTGGTTAGCCTGGTAATGGTTATTAAGGAGGGCACAAACTTCATGGAGCACTGGGTGTTATACGAAAACAATGGATCGTGGATCACCACATCAAAAACTAATGATGTATTGTATGGTGTCTAACATAATAAAATTAAAAAATAAAAATTAAAAAATTACAAATTAAATTAAAAAAATAAAAAATCTATACAAATGTCTGAATTCAAAGGATTATCACCACAATCTGCTCATTATAATTTACAAATGATAATTTAATTGATTTTAGAAAAATTATACATGTAATAATAAAGTATGCAATACCTGAAGTAAAAAAATAAATTGAAAAAAATACTTCCAGATATAAACTTTGACACTAAGCCAATAATATTCAAGATACCTTTGGCTATATAGATAGAAATTTTTAAAAACAGAAATGCAAATCGAGAGTGAGGAATATCTTATTATTATAAGGATAGTTTTATTAACATGGGATAATTTCATCTGATGATGACCATAAAGGGAAAGACGGTAATCCAACAAAGGTGGATTTATTAAGTTGCCACAGCAAAGGGGGCTAGCTGAGAACAACTGCATTTTTATCACAAAACAGAAGAAGAGGAAATACTGATATAGGATTTGGGAAAAAGATTTGTGAGTTAGGTCAAATTTAAATAAAACTGTGGTTTGACAGTCTCAGCAAGGAGGGCTGTTTGTAAAGTGTTTAAAGTCAAGTCTTAGAAGCTTAGTTGGAACCAGAGTCTTGTTTTTCTTAGCAACTAGAAAGTTAACACAAATGTGGAAAACTGTGTTTGGAAACCCCTTAGCTGATGTCCCATTCCTGGATCGGAAAGGGAGGCTGCAACTGCCTGTCAAGGTGACTAAGATCCTTTAGGCAAGAGTGTGGTGTTCCACTCCATGTTTCTGATGGTCTATGCTTTTAGAGAAGATCCCCCAGGATCATGTCTTTTTGTGAACTGATATAAGCAGAATTTGCAAGTTCACAATGGAATCACATTTTGGCAAACATATTTGATTTATTCTTCCTATATTTAACAAAAGAGAAAGACTGTCACATGGTAACAGGGCTAAGAGTGATATAATTCAGTCACTATCTCTCCCTCAGAATAAAATAATCATCACTGAATTGTCTTCTAGCATTGAATCTTACTGTGGAAAAATCAAAGATCAGCCTGATATTTTCCTTTAATTGACATTTTTCCACCTATGCACTGGAAAATTTTTTAATTTTAATTTTTGGTGTCTCTGCCGTGTTTCCTGAGGAATTTTAGTGTTTATTCTACCTAGCCACGTAGGCCATAGTCCTGTCCAAATATAACTTCTGGCATCATATTGGGCCAACAATTAAGCACGGGCTTAGGAATTTATACTTCCATCTGAACCTTAGCTTAGTTATTTCACCTTCCCTACTTTATTTAAGTGACTCTTCAGAAGCCCTCACCACTTGACTCCAAAGATGGATGAGGTAACAGTCCTTGTATTTTTATACCCTATTTATAATAGTTTGCAATAGAAAAGGATCTTGTCCTGGAAATCTCAGTTTATTTTCCTCCTTTCCAGAGGATCACGTGCTGTTTTTATTGTGTCTTTGTTTTTAGTTCTGCCGGAGTTTCTGCAAAACCCCAGCTTATTGTTGGGTGTTGACCAGCTCTGTGAATATAGTCATTCTGCCTTTCTTTGCTACTTACCTACTATTAAGTCAGCCAGAAGATGAGTTCAGGGACTGACTCCTCATTCTCCTGAGATCTTGGGGAAGTAGGCATGTTTACACTCATGGGCTTCCTCCCCATTTTATTTTCCTGAGCTAGCTACCTGCTTATCTTCTCCTTATCCTGAATTAGGGTATGTTGATAAGCAGTGCAGGATTTGACCAACTTGTCTTCTTTTTTTTTTTTTTAAAGATTTTATTTATTTATTTGAGACAGAGAGAATGAGAGAGAGAGAGAGAGCACATGAGAGGGGGGAGCGTCAGAGGGAGAAGCAGGCTCCCTGCCGAGCAGAGAGCCCGATGCGGGACTCAATCCAGGGACTCCAGGATCATGACCTGAGCCGAAGGCAGTCGCTTAACCAACTGAGCCACCCAGGCGCCCCCAACCTGTCTTATTTTCCAACTTTATTTCTGTGGTATTGGTGTAGAGATGTAAGCCAGAGAGCTCCGCCAAAATCTCTTTCCTTGGCCTCTTATTGTATGAGATTCTGGTAGCTTTGCTTTTTTGTTGTAGATGACTTTCATTATCTTCTTGCTGTTGTTTACAAAAAACATTTTTGGATGCAGGTGTGGGAGGAGTCTCTTTGATAAGAAATATGGAAATTATGTGAAATCTGGAATCATTCTCGCATCTTTGCCCAGACCTTAATTTGTAACATTTCAAATATTAGAGGTTTAAGACTGGTTAGCAAGATGGTGTATAAAATAAGGAAAATTTTATTTCTCTTATCAAGGATGCTAATATGTTTTACATATTTAACTGCATCTTTTGTATTATGTTCTTATTTTTCAAAGTTTTAATTAAAGCATGTAGAATTTTAAATCCAGTAAATAAAATACATAATTATAATCAGTTTCTCAACATTGTTTGATGTTAGTAGTCTTTGTAATGAATATCACTCTACTTTCACTGTTCCTTAAAAGCAATTATTTTTAAACTGTTTAAAATATTTTTATGAGTCAGGTTTCAGAATTATGATTATAATGTTATTTAAATATCATAGATAGCAGATGTGAAGTGAGAATCTGATGAAATATTAGAGTATCTAAATATTCAAACATAATTGTTGCCATTTTCCACATAATAGGGAAAATATTCCATGTTAATAGTAACCATAATTATCAAGAGGTATTCACTTTTTCTAAATAGTTCCCACAGTATTGATTATGCAATTATTTCTCACACACTTCTTTTATTATGTTCAATAGTAAAAAATTACTGAAAGCTTGTGAAGCTTTTTATCATGTTACCAGACCCCATCAACTTTTTCTAACTAATATGACTTTGATTTATCTTTCACCAAAGTATCCCAAAATATTCCTCATTTTCTTATGAAGATTCATGACGATTCTTGAACCAAATCATATGTGTAAAAAGGTTCATACTGTTTAGCAAAACTATGTGTTCTAATTTCATTTGTTCTTTTTTTAATTATTGAAAGTACATAGTTTCGTGCTTCTCTTGTTTCTTGTCCTCCTATCACAGACTCTCTCCCTCTCCCTCTCTCTCCCCCTTTCTCTCTCTCTCTTTATAGATATATATGTGTGTGTGTGTGTGTGTGTGTGTGTATATATATAAATATTTTTTTTTACTTAAAAACATTTGTAGAAACAATCTTTATATTACATACCATTTTATTTCAATTTTGGCTTCTTTTACCTTAAATATGTGTGAAAGGGAATAAATACTATTTTAGTAGTGTGTCAATTTCATTTAATTGTGCTTTGATAACATGACTTGACCTACCTCTGAAATTAAAAACCTCTGACATGAATTGTCAGAAGCTACAAAAGCTTTTAATCACTTTATTTTTGTAAGTTTGTATAATTTGTATAAATTTGATCTTTTTCCAAATATACAATTATATACCTCAAATATTCATTTCAGACTACAGATATCCTCTGCCTTCCCTTCTCCACTCCCATTCCTAGACGGAAATTCCTTTAGTCTTTTTTTTTTCTTACATATAATCTCAACTGTGGGGACTCAAATATTCCAATCTTGGGTTTCCAAATTTTTTTTTCTTCTTTAGTCTAGAACTTCTCTCTGTTGGTCTCTCTTCATTTTTGTATCCCTGAATTCTTCTAGTTCAAACCTTTCCCAGAAACTCCTCTCCCACCAACTATTCTTGCTAAAAGCCTTCCCAGTGAGTTCAGCTAGTTATTGTTTATTTGATAATAATCTTCCTGATAGATATACATAGCTTTGTTAATATTAAATAACTTGCAGAATAATAATATACCAAATTAAAATTTCACAATTTTATGTAAAACCCGTATTATATACTTGCATTCAGTATTATCAGAAATTGATGTTTTTAATTTCACTATATTTTTACTCTATGGAAATTTCTATATGTCACTTATTTTTATTATTTAACATTACTTCTTCCAGTTGAATTAATAAGTTTAGGTTTGACTACAAGAACAACAAAAAAAAACAATGAAAAAGAAACTAGAAAGCTGAATATACTTGTCCCAGTCTTTTTATAGGATATTGTCTCAAATTACCACATTTGAACCTGCAGATATTTACCAAACAGACTTTTTTTAGAAATTGCAAATATTCAATATACATTTTTAATAATATTGAAAAACAGGAACTGATAAAAATGCTATAGTCAATGTACTGCAATGGTAAATAAATCTCTTTCTGTCACAAGGTAATGTACAAGGAAAAAGCCATTCCTTTACATTTTCATGTATGATGAATGACCTATTTATGAGATTAAGAAGGTCAATGTTTTGTTTTCATAAATACTAGGATTTATGTGAGAACAGTGGTAGTGGGAGGTATAGCAAAATTTAAATCGAACAGAAAAAGAAACCTCACAAAAATCATAGGTCTTATATTATCTCAGTATTATTATCATAGGTAATTAGTAAACCATTCATTTATATTCATTCCTAGATCAGTGAAGCCATATAACAATTGAAATGAATTCAATTAGGGCACATAATAAAAACATGAATAAAAATAAATATTTAGCATTACCTTGGGTATGAAAGAGCCTATTTTTATTCTTAAATTTACAATAGCTTAAGATAGATAAATGATTATTTTTAGCATCTAAAGTGCATTAACAATCTAAGCCCCCCCAAAAAGTGAAATGATAACCAGGAAAATTTAAAATACTAATGTTTTTTTCCCTTTTATATCCTTCAGTATAACTTTATTCCGCACCCACTTTTTTCAAAAATATGCTCTAATATAACAATGCATGACTTTTTTCCCTCTGAGTTAATAGAATATGGCTTTTTTTATTAAGTTTTTTTATTTTAATTTCCAATCTAGCTAACATACAGTGTTATATTAGTTTCATGTGTACAGTAGAGTGATTCAACAATTCTATACATTACTCAGAGTTCATCATTGTAAGTGCACTCTTTTTTTTAAATAAGTGTGCTCTTAATCCCCTTCACCTATTTCACCCATTCCCCACCTACCACCCCTCTGGTAACCCTCTGTTTTTCTCTGTAGTTAAGAGTCTTGGTTTGTCTCTTTTCCCCCTTTGTTTGTTTGTTTTGTTTCTTAAATTCCACATATGAGTGAAAACATATGGTAATTGTCTTTCTCTGACTTATTTTGCTTAGCATTATCCTTTCTAGATCCATCCATGTTGCTGCAAATGGCAAAATTTCATCTTTTTTATGGCTGAATAATATTCCATTGTGTGTGTGTTTGTATATATGTATATATATATGACCTCTTCTTTCACCATTCATCTATCCATGGACACTTAAGCTACTTCCATAGTTTGACTATTGTAAATAACGCTGCAATAAACATAGAGCTGCATATATTTTTCAAATTAATGTTTTGTATTCTTTGGGTAGATGTCCACTAGTGCAAGCACTAGATCATAGGGTGGTTCTATTTCTAACTTTTTGAGGAACCTCCATACTATTTTCCACAGTGGCTGTACCAGTTTGCATTCCTGCCAACAATGCACAAGGGTTCCTTTTTCTCCACATCCTCTCTGATACTTGCTGTTTCTTGTGTTTTTTTTTTTTTATTTTAGCCAATCTGACAGGTGTGAGGTGATATCTCCTTGTAGTTTTGATTTGCATTTCCCTGATGATGAATCATGTTGAGCATCTTTTCACGTGTCTGTTGGTCATCTGGGTGTCTTCTTTGAGGAAATTTCTGTTTATGTCTTCTGCCCATTTTTTAATTGGATTATTTGTCTTTTGGTGTTGAGTTGTATAAGTTCTTTATATATTTTGCATACTAACCCCTTATTGGATATGTCATTTGGAAATACTTTCTCCCATTCAGTGGGTTGTCTTTTAGTTTTGTTAGTTGTTTCCTTTGCTGTACAGAAGCTTTTTATTTTGATGTAGTCCCAATAGTTTATTTTTGCTCTTGTTTCCCTTGCCTCAGGAGACATATATAGAAATTGTTACAGCTGATGTCAGAGAAATTACTGCCTGTGCTCTTTTCTAGGATTTCCATGGTTTTAAGTTTCACATTTAGGTTCTCAGTCCATTTTGAGTTTATTTTTGTGTATGGAAAGTAGTCCAGCTTCATTCTTTTGCATGTAGCTATCCAGTTAGACCATGACTTTAAAAATATGTATATATCATCTGAAGCTTCAACGTCTTATAATACCAAAATACACCAAAGAAATTTTATCTCTGTATTATGTACATATTTAAATTTTTAGAAAGGATTTGAAGGTTTAGACAATGATATTACAATCTCTTCCTAAGCAATACTTGTAATATTAGTGGGTAGTTTCAAAAGACTATGAATGATAACTTTAAGTTAATGTGTGATTATTTTAAAGTGCCATGTATAAGAAGAAAGAAAACCTCAGTGACAGTCATAAATAAAAATATTTTCGACTAAAATATCTATTTTCATTTTTCCCCTGAGTGCTACAATCCCCAGGTATGGCCTTAAAACATGCCAGTTGGTCATAATTTAACAATATAGATAAGATACAATTTTTAACAAATTGAGAAAATTAAATTCACTAAAATAATTCTTGTTTCCTCTCTTCCTACATAAATACATATTTCCTACCTTCTTTTATGTGTTAAGATAACATAAAGTGTAAACAACCTCTTATAATATTTCAAATTTAGACAAAAGCATTTTATTTAAGATATGAATGTAGTATGGTACGTCCATCAGCCACTGCCAAAAGAGTGTGTTTCTCATTTCAATCATTCCCCCCATCTCCTCAGAATGGGACAACAGAAGGGAATTTTATCAGAAAGACTCTCCTAATACACTGTGATCTCAGTTAAAAAAAAAAAAACTATAGAGAGAAGAATTAAGGGCTATAAATGTACCTCAGTATTCATTTCTTCCTTTTAGTAATCAAATTGCATATCCCCTAAGCATTTACTAGGCCCTCGCTTCCTCTCTTTCTCTTTTAGAAAGTTTAACTTAAAGTCATGAAAAAGAGCCAGCTTAGAGAATGCAATGGACATCAACCAATTTAGAATGATTAATAAGCAAGATGAAAGAACCTAGGCCCCTAAATGACATCATAGAACTGAGTTGACTGCACATAGTTTGAGACTGTTTGCTAACAAATATAATAGTGTATTTGTTCACAATTATGTACAGATGCTTTGACATATTTTGGAAATATTTGTAGATCAAATATTGTGACTAAAGCTGTTAAATTTTTTCTTATAATTAACCATATAAATTCATTTCCCCAAACACTGTTTACCACGTTTTTAGCTAGCTTTTTTTGAGAGCTGAAGATATGTACCATGTACATAATTCTATGTACTATTTTATATTTTATATTCTAACTGGTCTCTTAGTCTGCACATATTGCTTTAACAAAATCCCACAGACTTGGTACCTTATAAAAAACAGAAATGTATTTCTCACAGTTCTGGAGGCTATGAAGTCCATGATCATGGTGCCAACATGGTTGCGTTCTGGTGAGAGACCTATTCCTGGCTTCTAGCTGGCACCCTTTTATTGTGTCCTCACATGACAGAAGAGGCTAGGGAGCCCAGTGGGGTCTTTTTATAAGAGCATTATTCTCATTCATGAGGGCTCCACCATCATGACCTAAGCTCCTCCCAAAATCCTCACCTCCTAAAGTCATCTCATTAGGCATTCAGATTTCAAAATATGAATGGGGGGGGGACACAAGCATTTAGACTCTAACAACTGGTATTAAATAAACTATCTAGCAATATTCAACCAGATAAGTTCAAACATGGGATATTAAACTTAATCAAATGACATACAAATGGCCAGCAGACACATGAAAAAATGCTCAACAACACTCAGCATTAGGGAAATACAAATCAAAACCACGAGATACCACCTCACACCAGTCAGAATGGCTAAAATTAACAAGTCAGGAAAGGCTAGATGTTAGGGAGGATGTGGAGAAAGCAGAACCCTCTTAGACTGTTGGTGGGAATGCAAGCTGGTGCAGCCACTCTGGAAAACAGTATGAAGGTTCCTCAGAAAATTAAAAATAGAACTACCCTATGATCCAGCTATTATACTATTAGATAGTTACCCAAAAGATACAAAAATACTGATTTAAAGGGTTACATGAGCCCCAATGTTTATAGCAGCATTATCTACAATATCCAAGTTATAGGAAGAGCTCAAGGTCCATTGACTGATGAATGGATAAAGATATATGTGATACATATATATATATATATATATATATATATATATGTATATATAATGGAATATTACTCAGCCATATAAAAAATGAAATCTTGCCATTTGCAACAATGTGGATGGAACTAGAGGGTATTATTCTAAGTGAAATAAGTCAGTCAGAGAAAGACAAATACCATATGATTTCACTCATATGTGGAATTTAAGAAACAAAACAGATTAACATGGTGGGGGAAGAGAGAGGCAAACCATAAAAGAGACTCTTAACCATAGTGAACAAACTGAGGATTGCTGGAGCGAAAGTAGGTTAGGGGATGGGTAATGGGTATTATGAAGGGCACTTGTGATGAGCACTGGGTGTTGTATGTAAGTAATGAATCACCAAATTCTATACTTGAAAAATTTTTTTAACAGTGCAATTTTAAAAAGAAAGAAAAAATGCATTTGTTAATTCGTCAATTGACTTGAATCATTTTTAGTATTATAATAAAAAGCCATAACTGCTAATTTATTCTATTAAAAGTCAACAATTTTAACTGTTATTTTTCTGTATCTAAAAATCATGATTAGTAAAATTAAAAAAAACTATCAGGAATCTTATACATTTTTTTGGTTATTTGTAAATACACTTGATTCTCATTATTCACATTTGTAAATATAATTGATTTTCATTATTTACAAATTCCATATTTGAGAATTCTACTCACTCAAATTAGTTTGTCATGAGTCAATACTGGCAACAAAAAATTTTAGTTGCCAGATGTGTATGTTCCCAGCTGAGGGAGAACAAACTGATGGTCTGCCTTCTTGTTTCAGCCCCGGTACTGTAAACAAGTGTCCTTTTTTGCAGTCCATCTAGTGCCTTGCTTTGAGGTTTTGTTAGTGTTTTCACTGTTTAAAACAGCCCCAATCTTACTGAAGTGATGTGTAGTGTTCCTAGGCATGAGTAGGCTGTGTTATGCTTTACAGGCAAAATATGTATGTCAATAAGCTTTGTTCAGGCACAAGCCATAGTGCTGTTGGCCATGAGTTCAATATTAATGAATCAACTGTACATTAAATTAGATATCATTGGACAAAAACACACTAAAACAAGCTTATGTATAGATCAGTGGACAAAAATGTTGTGACTAGAGGTTTGCAGGAACCTAACTTCCTATTTCCCTTGGGAGCAGTGGATCAGTATTCATTGGTTAATTCAGGGTTCATGGCAACTTTATGGAACATAACTATGGCTAGTAACGAAAATCAATTGTACAATTGTAGTAATTTCATAGAAATGCAAGTAAATGTGATTCTCTGTGGAATTTTTAATAAGATCAGGATATGTGATAGATGCAACATTACCTGCTAGGCCCTCCTCCCCTTTCTTTTTCTTTGTTTCTCTTAACTATGGGTATTGATGGTTTCTTTCCCTCTCTACTTCTGTCTCCCTTACCAAGTTCTTATATACAGGATACTCATGAACTCCTTACTTTTAATACTCATTCTTAAGGATTAGAAATCTAATTAGTTTTCTCATAGAAGTATTAAATCATCATCTATTTATCATTTTTCTACTTTAAGTTGTGTCTTAGTTGATTATGCCCTGAAAGAAAATGGATTTTGCTTTCATACATTTATTCATTACCTAGTTACCTGCCAACTACTTTTGAATTGAAGTGACTATTCAATTACCTTGCCCACTTTTAACAGGGTTGTGTGCTTTCTTATTATTTAATTATAATGTTATTTTTATATTATTACTTGGATATCAATCTTTTATTAGGCTATATTTCTCCAACATTTTATCCCAGTCTATGCATTTTATTTTCACTTTCTTAGTGTCTTATGAATAGCTGAAGTTTTATATTTTGATGAAGTCTTATTTATTAATTTTCTTTTTTTTTAAGATTTTATTTATTTGACAGAGAGAGACACAGAGAGAGAGGGAACACAAGCAGGGGGAGTGGGAGAGGGAGAAGCAGGCTTCCCGCAGAGCAGAGAGCCCGATACAGGGCTAGATCCCAGGACCCTGGGACCATGACCTGAGCCGAAGGCAGACGCTTAATGACTGAGCCACCCAGGCGCCCCTTATTTATTAGTTTTCAAAAATAACTTACACTTTTTGTTCTCTAAGCAATCTAACCAAGCTCTTCCTTTACAATGCTCTTCCTTTACATTTTCTTCTACAAGTATTAGAAGTATAGATTTTCCATTTAAGCCTATGACTCATTTGAGTTCAAATAGGCTTAAATGTAAAATCTATACTAATTTTTAAATGTATTGTGAGAAATGCATGGAGGTTTATTAATTTTTGGAAATGAATGTCTGATTGTTCCACCACCATTTGGTAAAAATTCCATCATTTTTTCCATTGAATTGACTTTTGTCTATATTCGAATGTTCTTATGCATGGGTCTATTTCCAGAGTTCCATTGAACTATGGGTCTTTCCTTTTGCCCGTATAATACTGTGGAACTATGTTTACAGCAAGTATTAAAATCCCAATGTCATCCTAAAAATTTTTGTTTTTAGTTTTAATTTTGTTTTAACTATTCTATCAATTCATCAATCAAATGACTGCACTTTGATATGTCTGTTGTGTCACATACTTTAATTTCTCTGCCAGTCCTGCATAGTTAGGTTCTGTGTAGTTTTCTCACATGGTGAGATAATTTTAATAATAATAATAAAATGATAATATTTTCAAAAATTAGTTTTAGGGTGCCTGGGTGGCTCAGTTGTTAAGTGTTTGCCTTCAGCTCAGGTCATGTTCCCAGGGTCCTGGGGTGGAGCCCTGCATCTGTCTCCCTGCTCAGCGGGAAGTGCTTCTCCCTTTCCCATTTCCCCTGCTTGTGTTCCCTCTCTGGCTGTGTCTCTCTCTGTCTAATAAATAAATAAAATCTTTAAAAAACAAACAAAAAATTAGTTTTAAGTTAAAACAAAGGTAAAATATTATTTGCAAGGTTCATGCCAGAGCGTATGTATGCGTGTATGTGTGTATAGATACATATATATTATATACATGTATATATGTGAGTGTGTATATATATATGTATATATTGTATATATAGTGTGTGTATATAGTGTAAATAGTGTATATATATATATAGCTATATATATATAAAACTATATATATAGTTTATGTATAAAAAGAGAAAAGGAGATTGATTTTCCCAGAGATATCTATATAAAGACAATAATGATATATCTTAAGTTTCCTTCAAAGTCCATCAATCTAATGATTTCTGAAGTATGTTTGCATGTGCTTTGTATGAGGTTTGTTGACAATGTCTTTACTATAGACAGAACCCTAAATGGATGCTCTAGGACATATTAAGAACACACAGTTTATTGCATATAAGGTTTCATATGAACACTTCCCTCTTTAAACAGTTATGTTACCTTGACTATTACTTTATTTCTAATTTACCATGTTTCATCAAAATTATCCCATAATCTATATATTTATCATGTCTGTGATTACATCTGACTATATGTATGTTTGTGTGTATGTGTATGAAATAAAGAATGGTCTTAAGTACTATGAATATCTATATCTTTAGTCTTTCTTACCTTTAGAAACATGATTGAAAAATGTAATTATGTCCAAAATTCACACTGCTATAGATTCAGTAGGAACTAAGGGCATGAGATAAAAAATAGATTTAGGAATTAGAAGAAATAAAAATTAATAGCTTTAGTTTATTGATGTCAGTATTTAGAAATGTTATTAAGCATTGTCCAAACTATCCTCCAGTTGATATGTCATACTAGTGAGACAGGACATAAAGCATAAGCATGATTTGAAGTTAGTTGTTTGAAATTAACTCCAAAGGGAATATAGATTTGAGAACAAAACCTTATATTTGGCAAGATCAGAGAGAGAATCAGTAGGAGTTGTAAGTGAGACTGGTCACTTGAGATTTGAGTATACCATTAGTGAAACTGCTGAAAGCTAACCTCATTAAAAAAATGAGTTATTTTCAGGGCTATTAGCCTTTGTCAAGAACTACATTTCATACCCACTGAATCTTGGGGTAGAGATTTTGCTTTGTAGTTTAGACGATATTTTTCCACAAAAGGATAATTTTACTGTTAAGAAAAAATTCAACTGAGTAAATTTTAAAGATCTTATTGGCTTTATTCAATGTTTCATGAATTAGGCAGTTTCTCATTTAGCAAATAGAAAGGAGCTCTAAGTCGCTGTACAAAATGGAAGACTTTTATAGGCAGAAGTGGGCGGGAAAAGGAAGCTACTCACTTGAAGTAGATTGTTTCACATAAGGTCACCTTCTGTTAGGGGAAGGCAGAGGGTCTATCAGGCAAATTACCTCACTAGTGCTAACCAGGTAATCCCAGATTGATTGGTTAAGAATACATTTCTGGGGAAAGTTGAAACTGCAGTTAGGTTAGTATTAAGTCTTGGTTTGATGACATGAGCTTAGCACAAATGACTCCATTGGGGAAATGTTTTCTCCTTTTAACAACACCAGTTTGCTCAGCTTCAACTTGAATGAGAAAAGAAGGCAATAAAAAAGAAAAAGAAAACCCAAAGAAAGATCATATTAAGTACTTGACTTAGAAACCATGTGCCTGTGACATGGTAGATGATGGCTATTCTGCATAAACTGTGACTCCTAAACTTGTCCTTAAATTAAAAATACATTGATTTTTATAATACATCTCTTCACAATTGTATGAACATGATTGTTATTTCTAAAGATGAATGTTTATTTTTCATGTCTCCAAAATAGAATATATATTATTTTCTATATTGATGTCTTTTTTTTGGTCGAATTTATTCTCAAAGTTATAAATCCCCTATGACTACTTCTAGCTTAATCAAAAGTTCCCATTGAGTGGCTTGAGCTTCTCATATCTCACCAGCATTAAATATTGCCTCTAAGTCTAGATGCCATATGTGAGAAGTTAGATGAATAGAACCAGATAATATTAATATTTATTATGATTATTGATTATAGCATACTTAACAGTTGATTTTCTTCTTCTGTATTTTGGATATGTACAAATATCTAACTATTAGAAGAATATGGGGTTAAGAGCAAAACATAGTTCAACTATTTATGAGTTATGTGTTCCTGAGCAAGGCCTATAAATTCTATATCTTGATTTTCCCATCTGTAAACAGATACAATATTATGATCTGTGCAGAGATCTGTTGCAGGGATTAACTGAATCTCTCCTTGAACGCCTCTCATCCAGTGAGCACTTGATAAAGAGCAGCTGCTATAATTATTATTAATTCTTCAATTCTCATATGAATACAATTATGGAGTTAGTTGTATTTATGCCACGTTACAGAAGCTTAGGTTTGGAGTGGTTAACTAACTTGTCCAATAGTACAAAGCTTTTTTTTTTTTTTTTTTTTTTTTTTTTATTTTTCTCCCTCCCCAGCTTGTTTCCCTTTTTTTTTTTTTTTTTTAAGTAGTCTCCATGCCCAGCATGGTGCCCAACACAGGGTTCAAACTCTGGACTCTGAGATCACGACCTAAGCTGAGATCAAGAGTTGGATGCCTGACTGACTGAGCCACTCAGGCATCCCCAATAGTATAAAGCTTTTGAGAGTTAGAGTGAGTTTAACTGGGTTTGGAATTAATTGAATTAGATTCTTATTGGGGAAGTCATGGCTTTATTTTTAATAAAATTTTTAAAAATTTGATTGTAATGAAACCCCAAATGCTACCCAACTCCTGGCTATCACTTGTATCTTTCAAGAGGTGCTATCAGACTTTACCATGTACTTGAATTATTTGGGGCACTATTTAATACATACACATATATATACATATATTTCATTAATATATCATATATATTATAAACCATTACATATATGTAAATATATGCATATATATACTGAATGTATATTTGAATAAATATATACTATGAGTATACAATATGTATAAGTGCATACATATGTATATATACACACACACTGAATATATATTTGAATATATGTTATTCTACATCATAGCCCCTAAATTAAGAGTCATCTATCCTAGTTGGATATACTGTGAGAAGTTGGCAAATAGGTCATGTTACCCATCATTTGTAAGACTAGAAATTATTTCACACTTAGAAATCCCATCTGACACAAAACAATTTGTTCAAACAATGACCAACTACTTCCTTTATTTCATTCTATACATTCTGGTCAACCATGGACCATCAATAACTCCTTTTGAGTACCACATTCCAACAACTTTTATATCAATCCAACAACTAAGTGACCTAACCCATATTTTCCTAGCTTGTTGATGAGTATGCCACGTGGGACAGAGTTAAAAGACTTCCTGAGGTCAAGCTCCATTTCACTTATTGTAGATTGAAAGAATCAAGTCCATTATTCTGTCATAGTAGGAAATATGTTTGGTTTGACAATGATTTGTAACTCAAGTTATGCTATTTATAACCCAGCACTTTGTGATTCTCAAAGGGTTTGCAAATTGCCCCTTGGATGATAACATAAAGGACATTTCCCCATTTGAGTTAAAGTAGCTAGTCTATAGTATCCAGCACTATTTTTATCCTTTGAAAGGTAGTTTCTTTTTGTTTTTAAAGGTTGTGAAAATGGTAATCAGACTATGAACTTACATGGTACTCTATAAAAGCATTTTTTATAATAAAAAGTTTTAGTACATATAAACTTGCTATATAATAAGATAAATAAGCATTTTGTGAATATAATTTTTCACCTTCTGAGATGATTCTACTAAGTATTTAAATCAGGTATTTCTGTAAACTCTCAGCTGATTGTTTTATAATAGCTAGCAGAACACAAGATCCTAATTTTCAAATCTGTCCTTGCAAGTTTGAAGGTTACATACCAACTGATTAGAACTGTCAGGCCTCATGACATTTATTATATAGTGTTCCTGTTAAGATTGCTTATGAAATTATTAGCCTTTTCCTTCGACATTTGCTGTTCTGCATGAATGAGTGTATTTATATTCCTGTAAACTTTATAATGCTTTAAAGGTAGTTTAAGCAGGGCTCAGGTTAAATGAGTTGCTAACAAGTTATCTTCATTGAATTGCTTTAGTTTACAACTAAAACCCATTGTCTTCCCTAATGTTTTTTTTTTCTTTTCTTACTATTAATTTAAAGTAACCAATACAGGCAGTTGAAAATTTATCTGTGAGGATTAGAATACTAATAATTCAAATATGTTAAATGGCCATTAGAGAACATAGGTACAATGGATACATTTTTTAAAAATTTGCTTTAAAATTCTAAAAGTTTACTTCTTCTCAGAAGGTTAATTTGATAAACCAAAATATTTATTTTTAAACCATGTGTAATGTATGCCCCAAATAAGAACTGATCTCTATTTCTTTCATATTCCAATAACAATATATATTTATTTATCACATATCAAATGTCTGTCTCATGGACAAGTAGGTACACATTTGCTTGATTAACTTGATTGACTGTGAAGGTAGGGTAATAGTTATATTTTTACCTTTTCAGTTCCAAACACAGTGCTTTTACTTATATTCATCCTTAAATTTAACTAAAGTGAATTAAAAGGGAAATTTTAAAAAATTATTTGCAAAACTATAAAATAATTCACTAATATTTTCTTTTGGGTGACTTTAAAAATAGATGTTAGCTAAATTGGAAATCATTTTAAGAATTGCGTAGATTATAAACCTGATATACATCTGTGCTTCTATGAATGAAAAATCTGATTTCAAAAATTAAAAGAATATGTTGCCTGAGGCTAAAGATTTAGTTCAGGAATCTGCTTTAGCAAAATATATAGTAAAATAACAATATATGCCTAATTTCATCCAGAAGAGATTTGAAAATTAGGACAATATTTCCATGTAAATACAGACTGATTCTCTAAATCTCATTTAACCCTCTCTGAGGGCTAAATACAGCATAAAATTTAAAAAATAAAAATAGACAACAGATTCTCAAAGTCATTAAAATAAAAGTAAAAGAGAAAGTGTTGAAACGGGAGAGTAGGGTCTTCTGGGGTATTATTATTAATTTAAATCAGATATATTCAAGTACCTTCTACTTTAAGCCTTTCTCAGCCTAGAGGGGAGAGACTTCCCAAAGGGTCACTTCCTCTACCTGGTAAACCTATATAATTAGAAACAACAGCCAAGATATGAAAAGGCACATTTCATTCAATGATTGAATCAATAAATGAGTTAAAGCAAATAATAATGAAAAAGAGATACATAACTAGTTAAGACCAGGAACAAAAGAAAAACAGTTTATAAGTTGAGCTCAGAGCAATATTTTGGGTTTGTGAATAATCAATTTTGAATCCTTGGAGGGATCCAGGGGTCATAGCTTCAGAACAACCAAAATAGATCTTTCTTGTTTGATGTGAAAAGAGAGAAATAGAGACCAGAAGAGAAATTGTGAATTTCAGGGTATAACAGCATTAAAATGAAAAAGTAAAATTGTCAGTGAACCAAGCAGAGAAGGATCTACTCCAGAAAAAATAGGGATTCTGTAACTATCTTTGACTCTATTTGGAATTCTTTTACATAGTTTGTTCATGGTCTTTCAGATTGCATATATTGTTTATTTTTGTAAACTCTACAGTGTTGGATAAATTTGCTCTTTTCTAAGATTTACTGAACCAACTTACCACTTTATCCTCCAAGCTGTAGTTTTACATGATGACAGTGCAAGTGAACAGTTGTTAAATTAAAAATTCTGCATGATACAGAGGGAGTTTTATTGATTTGTACAAATTCTGTCCTGGCTGCCCCATTTAGATGTCTTGAATCACTTCTGAAAACAATGTTGTAAGGTTTCTTTATTGTTGAGTAAAACTACTATGGAATAGATTGCTATTTATAAGGAACAAAGCATTTCTTATTCTATTCTTTGTATTGACTCATATTAGTGACATCCATAAACAGAAGTCTATTACTTACAATTAAAATTCCTGTACAATGTGGTGTAGGTATTAAGGGAAAAGGGATTATTGCCTATATTGCCCAGAGCTCATTAGCTACCTGATGTTCAGAGGCATACAAGTCTCAAAGGGTAGATGAACGAATCTCAAAGCTTGAGATAATTTCCATGGCAGATTCTAGAAGCTGAATATGCTTTTAAGATAAAAATTAGATAAAAGTAATGCATATGAATGTTAAATTTTATTTTAAAGATTCATATCTTTATCATTACCTATTGAAATCTGAATAAATAATTTGTAGATTTAGTGGTGTCAAGACAAAAAGGCCGCCTGACCATTTACTAGGAAGACCATGTAGTATGGTGTTACCTAGATTATCTCATAATGGTCCCATGTTTTTTTTTTCAGGTTTATAAGTCCAGAAAAAAATATACATAATGCACATACAACACACACATACACACACTTATTTCCAAGTTGATTAGATTCAGATTGGTTAACTCATAATATCCAAATATCTAAGAGATGCAAAAAACTTTTGCTGAGATACTCAGAAACTGAGATGCTCTGATAATACTAATTCATAACAAAATGCAGAATTGTTCCATGGACCAGAATTCTAAGGGAAGAATCCATGGACTTCATAGGCTATTTGGCTTCCAAATGATTTTTTTTTATATCAAAATAAATGTACTGGGTTGTGGTTTAGAGTCAGGACTTTTTAATAAGTCTGGATTGGTTTAGGATCCTGGCTTTGACGCATGCTAATGATATGACTTTGGACAAGTTGCATAACATCTTTTTACCTCAATTTTGTGTTCTGTAAAGTGGGACTACTTATACTGATCTTCAGCATGATTGTTATATGTTTAAATGTTAGCCTTTGGTAACTCATATATGAATGTCTAATATGATGTAAGCATATAACCATGTCCTGTGTAAATAGTGATGAATGAAAGAGGCAAGGTGCTTTCTCCTCAGGAGCAAATCGAATGGAGGAGGAAGAAACAATAGACTGGTAATCATGGTAATAAACATACATTATAAATTATAATACAGGGGCACCTGTGTGGTGCAGTCGGTTGACTGGGGCTCAGGTCGTGATCTCAGGGTCCTGAGATGGAGCCCCATGTCAGGCTTTATACTCAGCGCAGAGTCTGCTTGAGATTTTCTCTCCCTCTGCCCCTCCCCCTGGTGCTCACACGCTCTCACTCTCTCTCTTTCTCTTTCAAATAAAAAAAATAAATCTTGATAGCTAACAAATTCAAATGTAGGAAATCAGGGGCCTGATCTTTGGACTTAAACATTACACTGTTCAACGTAAAATCAATAAATCACAACTACCATAAAGTTCTTCAGCAAGTATGTATTTTATGTTAGAAGATACTGAAAATGTTATTTATATGTTAAATTTGGAATGAATTCATTTTATATAATAATATGCAGTAGAAGTTTCATTGGCCCAGAATATGTTATCTATTATAAAAGTTGTATAGGAATGTAAAAACAGAAAGAGGAAAATAGAAATGTTATAATAGAATATCAAGCTAAAATTTATCTATTCACTGGCACCTTTAAATTCATCGACTGTCTCCTTTTCCAAATGGATTTTGAGTGGTAAGAGTGGAAATTAATTGTTTAATGCATGCTTGCCTTTCAAAAAAGGAATGTTAAAGTAATCATGTGAACATGTAAGTTTCACTAAAGAACTCCAGGACATAAATCACTTTATTAGGAAACCTAAAGTGGCATTAACATTCCATCCATGAATTATCTAGCAGCAGCCATATTCGTGGAAAAATTTGTATGTAAATTTTTAAAAATAAGTTGATATTGAGGTTGTCTAAGGATGGCTGCTTTTTATGTATGATTTATGAACAATTGTGATCATGGTGTTTATCATGCAGACACAAGTACACTGAACAGCCAGTGCAGGTCATAAAAATTAGAGAAACGACCCAGAGACTTTTATATTGACACAGGTTCCCAAGAAAACTGTGTCTTCATTCATGTTATCTCAAATTGTTGATATATACATAAAATAATGCCATAGAGAATTTTCACCATGTCTAATAAAATACGTTACAGATGCATTTTGTTTGCAAAATAAATAAATAAATAAATAAATAAATAAATAAATAATAATACATTCTATAAGGAAATAGGGCCCAACAAATAGCAGAAGTGAAAATAATCTTCACTGAACCATGTGGTTAAAGACTGCCTTCTATGCAGCAATGATATTCAAGCCATAAGAGAAGAGACAGGACAGAGCCTGCTTCCCAGAAGTAGTAAGAAAAGTGGGATCCGCATGAAATTCGGTATATGTGGAGCACTGGGGCAGTCAAGGGCTTTGAGTTTTTGAAAATCTAAAAGAAGTTTGCCTCATCTGGGTTGACGGAGGACAGAAAGAGCAATGAGAGAAGGGGAGAGAGTGAGTTTTAAGTAAGAAAGTCTCTTGATCTGACTTAGTCTAGCCGCTATGTAGAAATGGGTAAGAGAGAGGCAAGACTGGAAGTGACGTAATGATTAGACTAAATACAAAGCACATACAAAACCTCCCACATACCTGTCAGTAAGTGATAGCTATTATCATTGCTGAAACAGTATTTTACATATAATTAGGAATTCAGTATTACGGGGACTTAGCTAATAGGCTTGTAGGTCTTTGACAAAAAGGTAAAATTATCTGTCATTGTGTCATTTTGTCTCCTGCTTCTAGAATGCTCAGCAGTTCTAGAAAATTTCATATAACTCTGATATTGGCTGTATTAAATTTTACTAAACCACACTCAGGTTTTCCTCAGCCCTGCTTTGCCATTCATTTATTCACCCCTAGAAGATTCCTTTAGCATTCTTCATAGCCACACACACAACCCACATAGCTTGTCTCACTGAGTTACCACTTTCAGCAGAGGACCCCATTCCTCTCCTTCATTGAAAAAAAGTGTGATTTTCAAATTAAAATGGACTCAAAACAATACTACGTTTTCAAGTAAACTTTTTTTTTAAAGATTTTATTTATTTATTTGAGAGAGAGAATGAGAGAGAGAGCACATGAGAGGGGGGAGGGTCAGAGGGAGAAGCAGAACCCCTGCTGAGCAAGGAGCCCGAAATGGGACTTGATCCCCGGATTCCAGGATCATGACCTGAGCCGAAGGTAGTCACTTAACCAACTGAGCCACCCAGGCGCCCTCAAGTAAACTTCTTATCCTTTCATCTTTATTTGAGAAATCTTTTTCTCCTCCTTCATAACGCTAAAACCTATCTAATATTTCTTCTGGGAACTAGCATCTCCACTTATCTGCAATATTTACTATTAGGTTGAACCTGAGGAGAGTGCTGTTTTTGTAGGACAAGAATGGAGTATAATCCATTTCCTGTGATTCAACTTAATATATTTAACTGTAGTCTTCTGTCTCCCTCTCTCTCTACCCCCACTCTTATGGGATACTCATAGTTTAAACAAAGAGCATGCTCTCTGTATAAATAATCTTTCCATACTAAAATAAGACAACATATTATTTTTGGCATATTTTCTGTACAAGATAACATCTTTCCTATTTTCTTCCTTCATCCCTGAGATTCTAGAAAGTGTAGTCTATATTCGGCCTCTAATTCCTTCATTTGGTACAATCTGATTCTTTTTCACCATTCCGCTCTCATGAAGGTCCTTGGTAATAAGCTATATTGCAAAATACAAGTGTGTCCCATTATTTCTACTTTCTTCTGTTTTATTATAATATTTTGTCTATGCCGAGATGTCTTTTATTTAAGGGATAAGAACCAATGGTGGGCAGAGGAATACTCCTCCAAAGCAGACCATCTGGGTTCAAATTCCGGCTTAACAAATTACTTGTTATTCTTATTACCCATTATTACAAACAAGTGAATTGCAGGTTATTTAAGTTCTAGAATTTTTATATGCAAATATGGGATAATAATTGTACCTATTCCTTAACTTCTAAAGGTTAATTTAATAAAGGTAAGTAGCCTAGAAGGGTGTTCGCTGCATTATAATTCCTCAATGTGTGTGAACTATTGCCATATTGATAGCACTCTTATTAACAGTCTTTCCATTCTCGGCACTTCTCCATGACAGAGTTCCTTCCTTCAGGTTGGTAAATCTTCATGGTGACCTTAATATCTCTGCCGTTTACAAGTGATTGGCCAGCCTAGAAAATGTTTCCAAGTTTTTCAAGCATGATGAAACTTTGTGAAAACTGGGGCTTCATCTGTATCTGTTTGCTATTGTGTACACTGTATACAATACAGTCCTGGCCAATGGTGGGTACGTAGTCAGGACTATCACCTGAACGAAGGAATGAACACTGTTCAGAACGCTTTGTCCAGAAAACTCTGATACAATCTCATATGAAGTCTTAGACATGATTAAGGCCATTAATTTATGTTAAAAGGTACTTGATCCATAGATGGTAAGAATTGTTTTATTACATTTCCTTCCCTGATAATGAAAAGCCCCATTTCCAATGTATAAATTGCCACATGGTTTTATTTTCTCTTATTTTATTATTTCTTAACATCTTGTTCCACAAAAACTATTTAAATATACTTTTCAGTTAATTTGGTACATATGCCATGCTCATTTTTATGATACATGGGAGTTCACAAATGCATAAATATAATTTCTTGTTTTCAGAACATTCTAGCTCTCATTAGTTACTATGAAAGGCACTTTGGTGAAATTAAAAAAATTGTGACAACAAAAACAGCAAACAAAATATTGTATTGCCACTTGCTGTTACTATGTAGCAGGTAAGGTGGTAACTAACACCCAGTTTATTCACAGATTACCTCTTTCCCTCTGACTTTTGCGAACATGGCCCTAAGCGAATTTTTAGGTCAAGGTAATGATTGAAGTAGAGACACTGGAAGGGTGACTAAGTCAAAACTGATGTGCCGAAGAAAGTCAAGGCACTATTTAAGAAAAGTATAATAGAAGATCCTATATCCAGGAAGGTACAGGTTGGGGGTAGAGGAAAGAAAGGAGACTGGTTGGGGTAGAAATGGGAAAAAATGCAATCTGAATTTTGGAGAGTTTTAGGGAGTTTTGAAATAGAGAGCAGAGAGATTTAAGTCTGACTCTAGCTTCCACATGTATGAGATACATAGACACAGGAGGGACAGAGAGGAAAGAGATATTGAGAACAATGGTTTTAAAAGGATTTTGTGTGTGTTACAAATGGAATCCTCCCTTTGCATTTCTGAGAGCCTTTGATAAATGATTTTGCAATTACTTAAATTATTGAGCTGGAGTGTGTTTTAATGTGATTCTATGCCAAAGCCAGTTTCAAAGCAAAGGCAAGGCAGATTTTCCTCATGTGGATTATATCCTTATTTATGGTGTTGAAATAAATTTCTAGGCCCAAATGGGGCCTCTCCTGCCCAGGATGCCATGTCAGCAAACTGAATTTCATGTTCCTATAAATGCTGAGCTTGACCAGAAATGCAGTATATCCGGTCAGCCAATCCCAAATGCCAGGCCAACTCTGGGACTCTAGACTTATTTCCTTGTTCCTTGATCTTTCTGTAAAAGGTCAGATTACCCAACTCCAAGCCATAATGCCCTGTCTCTGCATTGCTGCTTCTAACACTATATAAAACTCGCCCTTGCCCAAAATCCCTCCAAAAGGAATGCTCCACTGTCTCTAAGGTACTGTACTCCTACCATCCATGGATTGTTTTTCCCTTGAATAAAGAAATTAAACTCAATATGAAATTGTTTTACTTTTTGATTTGACAATGGTAATAATAGTTTAAGAAAAAAAATAGTGACTTTTTTCAAGAGTTAAAACATTTGGAATAGAATATGTGCAGACAGATTTGACAAATAAAAGTAACGTTTAAAAAAAGAAACATTGAATAAGTATGGTTAATTTCTCACAGTTAAAGATAGATATTTTTCTTCTCTCACACACAAATGAAGTGAAATACATGGAAGTGAAGTGACTTCCTTAGTGATGGTTAACATGGAAAGCTCCAGATAAAGGTTATGAAATGAAAAAAAATTTAAATAAATTTTTAAATAAATGAGTAAGCAAATGTATATATTGTTAACATAACAAAAGGGTTAGATTTAAGCAGATGATTTTTAAATTAAATGATTTTTGATTCATTATAGTGTTTTCCACTTCCATTCTATTAAGAATGGATTTGAATTTAGAATGGAAATGTTCTTAATTTTACTATTACTCACTGCATGCATTAGAATAATAAAATTTTACAACTCTCTTAGAATAACTTAGTATCAAAAACATGATACCTATTTTTCTCTCGGATCATTTTTATTCCTAGTTACCAAGGCCATTAATTTCCACCTCAGAATGGTTGATTAGGTGATGGCTTTCTCCCGTTTTTGATTCTTTAGTGGGATCACACACTGTCATCTTCCTTCTCATTATGAAACTGCAATGGCAGTCTTGGGTTTTCCACTAATAATTGCTAGTATCTGGGTAGATATCATTTTAAGTTTGCATGGAAACCAGCTTCTCTAGGCTGCATCACAAAGAGTGACTCAATTGCTTACCCTCAGATTGACAGTGGGGCTTGTGTCTTTCACAGTTTTAGTAGGAGGAGAAGCGGCCGGGCAGGG
>NC_058405.1:42720615-42827387 GCF_002201575.2 Neomonachus schauinslandi | reverse complement strand
ATCATTAAGAGTTGTTCATAGGCATTCTTTGTATCTGAACTTGGTAGTGAGCAAGAAGAAGCTTATCTTCTGGGGTATTTTTTTAATGGTCCCATAATGTCACTGGAAAAATCAGCAAAGCAGCAGAGTGGAAGAAAATATGCCTTTAGAAATAGCAGAGTTTGACTTTGCCAGAGTCATTCTGTTACGTTTGGCACTTTGAAATTATTTTTCTTCCTTTTTTGTTTTTGCTTTTATAAATTATTAGTATATGTGAGCAGATAAGAAAACAAGGGCTCTACATACAAACAGAAACTTTCACTAAAATCCAACAATTAAGCATTAGTTTAATAGAACTTTCTCTCACAATTCCCTTCTATCATTGGACTTTTTCCTAAACTGAAGTTAAATTGGGCTAAATTGACCTTAATTCTTTTTTTTAAGATTTATTTATTTATCTTAGAGGGAGAGAGAGAAAAAGAGAGAAAGTGCAAGTGGGGGGAAGGGGCAGAGAGAAGGGGAGACAAGCAGACTCCCTGCTGAGCAGGGAGCCTGGACACTGGGCTCGATCCTAGGACCCAAGACTTGAGCAGAAACCAAGAGTTGTTGCTTAGCTGACTGAGCCACCCAGGCGCCCCTAAATTGGCCTTAATTCTTCACTCTCTATGATATTGCCTATTTCTTGTCTCGAATCAAGATGTCATCTGCTGAAAGGCACAGCTCAATTCTATCACCTTTTTAATGAAATAATCCGCAGATAAAATCCTATGGTATTAGCTTTACAATTTATAAACTATAAAGATTATATGACACCCTAAAGGAGAAAGAAAACAGTAATAAGGAATTATGTAAAATAATAACACACATTTAATACTCAGAAAATTTTTTAATCTAATAATATAGTACAAATGGAAGGTTCTGTATCATTAAGTAAAACAGGTTTGTTTGTTTTTAAATTAAAGTATGTGTTCTTAAATTAAAGTATGTAAATTAAAGTATACTTTAATTTAAAACCATGTGGTATGGTGTTACAGATGAAAAAAGGGTTCTATTGAACTTTCATAGAAGAAAAATTGAGTCACTTTCCGAATTCTTTGCTAAACCTACCAAAATATCAGCTTTCCCTCATCTTTTCTAATTTTTATTTTTTTCCTCTCACTTTTTTACATTCATCCGTCAGTAGGCCAACAAGTATTCGTTGTGTCTGCTCTTTGCCACTCGGACAGGGCTAGGGATGCCAATGAATAGAAAAGAGAAAATAAGTATATACCAAAATGATTTACATTATGGATGCCAAAAAATATGAAGGCTCTGAGTGAGATACTAGCCTACATGCAAGCTCACAAGTTACCCTGCCACAGTTTCCCGAATCCTCACAGGAGGCAGGAGATGCCTGCATTAGAGGAAAATTACGATTGTTCACAGGAAAGAAGGCAGCAGGAGGTTTCTGTTTACATACATTCCTCCTGCCCCTCAAGTCTTACTGGGTCAGTGTGAATGTGGGCCCACATGGATGCAATTCACACAGTAGGTTTATACTACAGCTGAGGAGCCCCGAGTTAAAAGTCCCTGGATATTTTTATTTCTTGACCTTTATTCAGATCATAAATGTATTATTTTTCTTTTTTTTTTAAGATTTTATTTATTTTATTTTAGAGAGAGAGTCAGTGCATGTGCATGAATGGAGGTGGGGGGGCAGAGGGGGAAGGAAAAGGAGGATAAAGAATCTCCAGCACACAGAGCCCCACGATGGGCTCGATCTCACAACCCTGAGATCACGACCTGAGCCAAAACCAAGAGTCAGAAACTTAAGCAACTAAGTCACCCAAGCACCCCTTCTATCTCAATTCTTTTTGTTTTGTTTTGTTTTTTAGTTTAAACAACAGACATTTATTGTCTCTAAGCATGTGTGTATGCTAATCTCCTTTATATATTTTTTATTTAAATTCAATTAATTAACATATAGTATATTATTAGTTTCACAGGTAGAGGTCAGTGATTCAACAGTCTCATAGAATACTCACTGCTCATTACATCACATGCCTTCCTCAAAGTCCATCGCCCAGTTACCCATCTCCCCTCCCCCCAGCAGCCCTCATTTTGTTTCCTATGATTAAGAGTCTCTTATGGTTTCTCTCCCTCTCCGATTTGGTCTTGTTTTATGTTTCCCTCCCTTCCCCTATGATCCTCTGTTTTATTTCCTAAATTCCACATATGAGTGAGATCATATGATAATTGTCTTTCTCTGATTGACTTATTTCATTTAGCATGATGCCCTCTATTTCCATCCATGTCATTGCAAATGGCAAGATTTCATTTTTTTGATAGCTGAGTAATATTCCATTGTATATACATACCACATCTTCTTTATTCGCTCATTTGTTAATGGACATCCGGGCTCTTTCCATAGTTTGGCTATTGTGGACACTGCTGCCATAAACCTTGGGGTGCAGGTGCCCCTTCAGATCACTACATTTGTATCTTTGGGGTGGATATATAGTAGTGCAATTGCTGGATGATAGGGTAGCTCTATCTTCAAATTTTGAGGAACCTCCATACTGTTTTCCAGAGTGGCTGCACCAGCTTGCATTCCCTCCAACAGTGTAGGAGGGTTCCCCTTTCTCCACATCCTCACCAACATCTGTCCTTTCCTGACTTGTTAATTTTAGCCATTCTGACCGGTGTGAGGTGGTATCTCATTGTGGTTTTGATTTGTATTTCCTTGATGTTGAGCATTTTTTTTACATGTCTGTTGGCCATTTGTATGTCTTCTTGGAGAAATGTCTGCTCATGCCTTCTGCCCATTTCTTGATTGAATCATTTGTTCTTTGGGTGTTGAGTTTGATAAATTCTTTATAGATTTTGGATACTAGCCCTTTATGTGATATGACATTTGCAAATATCTTCTCCAATTCTGTCGGTTGTCTCTTGGTTTTGTCGACTGTTTCCTTTGCTGTGCAAAAGCTTCCTATCTAGATGAAGTTCCAATAGTTCATTTTTGCCTTTGTTTCCCTTGCCTTTGGTGATGTGTCTAGCAAGAAGTTGCTGTGGCTGAGGTTACAGAGGTTGCTTCATGTGTTCTCCTCTAGGATTTTGATGGATTCCTGTCTCACATTTAGGTCTTTCATCCATTTTGAGTCATTTTTGTGTATGGTGCAAGCAAATGGTCCAGTTTCCTTCTTTTTTTTTTTAATGTTTTATTTATTTATTCATGAGAGTCAGAGAGAGAGAGAGAGGCAGAGGCAGAGGGAGAAGCAGGCTTCCTGCTGAGCAGGGAGCCCTATGCGGGGCTCGATCCCAGGACCCTGGGATCATGACCTGAGCTGAAGGCAGACACTTAACCAACCGAGCCACCCAGGCGCCCCTCAGTTTCCTTCTTCTGCATGTGGCTGTCCAATCTTCCCAACACCATTTGTTGAAGAGGCTATCTTTTTTCCATTGGACATTCTTTCCTGCTTTGTCGAAGATGAGTTGACCCTAGAGTTGAAGGTCCATTTCTGGGCTCTGTATTCTGTTCCATTGATCTATGTGTCTGTTTTTGTGCCAGTGCCATACTGTCTTGATGATTACAGCTTTGTAATAGAGCTGGAAGTCCGGAATTGTGCTGGCACCGGCTTTGCTTTTCTTTTTCAACATTCATTTGGCTATGCGGGGTCTTTTCTGGTTCCATACAAATTTTAGGATTATTTGTTCCAGTTCTATGAAAAAAGTGGATGGTATTTTGATAGGGATTGCATTGAATGTGTAGATTGCTCTGGGTACCATAGACATTTAAACAGTATTTATTCTTCCAATCCATGAGCATGGAATGTTTTTCCATCTCTTTGTGTCTTCCTCAATTTCTTTCATGAGTATTTTATAGTTTTCTGAGTACAGATTCTTTGCCTCTTTGGTTAGATTTATTCCTAGGTATCTTATGGTTTTGGGTGCAATTGTAAATGGGATCGACTTCGTAATTTCTCCTTCTTCTGTCTCATTGTTAGTGTATAGAAATGCCACTGATTTCTGTGCATTGATTTTATATCTGCCATTTTGTTGAATTCGTGTATGAGTTCTAGCAATTTTGGGGTGGAGTCTTTTGGGTTTACCACATAGAGTATCATGTCATCTGGGATGAGTGAGAATTTGACTTTTTTGCCGATTCAAATACCTTTTATTTTTCTTTGTTGTCCGATTGCTGAGACTAGGACTTCTAGTACTACGTTGAACAACAGTGGTGATAGTGGACATCCCTGCCGTGTTCCTGACCTTAGGGGAAAAGCTCTCAGTTTTTCCCCATTGAGAAAGATATTCGCTGTGGGCTTTTCGTAAATGGCTTTTATGATATTGAGGTATGTTCCCTCTATCCCTACACTGTGAAGAGTTTTAATCAAGAAGGGATACTGTACTTTGTCAAATGCTTTTTCTGCATCTATTGAGAGGATTGTATGGTTCTTGTCCCTTCTTTTATTGATGTAGTGTATCACACTGATTGATTTGTAGCTATTGAACCATGCTTGCATCCCAGGAATAAATCCCAATTGGTCATGGTGAATAATCCTTTTAATAAATGTATTATTAAAACAACAACAACAAAAAAACAGTTTTGAGTATAATTTATATACCAAACAATTCTCCTATTAAAATGGAACATTTTGGTGTTTTTTGGTTTTTGGTTTGTTTGTGGTTTTTTTGTGGGTTTTTTTTTTTTTTTGTATATTCAGTTTCGTGAAACCAATGCCACAGTCAATTTTAGAATACTTTCATCACCCGAAAAATTAATTCTTACCCATCATTTAGCTACTCCCCTTTACCCAACCCCTTCCCACCGACCTCGGCAACCACTAATCTATTTTCTGTCTCTGTAGATTTTCCTATTCCTGACACTCCATCAGTGAAATTATATTATATATGGTCTTTGTGACTGGCTTCTTTTGCTTAACATAAAGTTTTTAATATTTATCTATGCTGAGGAGGCCTCAATCTTATTATATTAGGGGCAGCTAGCAAATCTGCCCCATCTTAGCTGTAAGATGAAGAGAGATATTGTCTTAATTGTATTGGTAAGGAAATCTATCTGTCCTCTGGTCTAGTGAGAGACACAGTTTATCTTTGAAAGCTGTTTGATATGCAAACATCCTTGAAAAGACAATCCAGGACAAAAACAGATAGAAGATGTAAACAAAACTCCTTGGAAAATTGTTTCCCAACAATCACAACTAGACAAAGAAAGGAAAGGAAGCAGCACTGGGAACACATAAGAAGGGCATAAAACCAATCTGAGGGTTCCCAGAGGCTTCCATAAGAAGTTGCTGTTTAAGCTGGAATCTGAGAAAAAGAGGATTAAGTGAAGAAAAGCAGGAGAAAGATAACTTTAGGCAGCAGCCCAGGACATTTTTATTTACCTTTACTCAGGTTATAAACACATTTGTAAAAATATGGGGCACCTGGGTGGCTCAGCCATTAAGCATCTGCCTTTGGCTCAGGTCATGATCCCAGGGTCCTAGAATTGAGCCCCATCAGGCTCCCCACTCCTCTGCTCTGTGGGAAGCCTGCTTCTCCCTCTCCCACTCCCCCTGCTTGTGTTCCCTCTCTCGCTGTCTGTCAAATAAATAAAATCTTTAGAAAAAATAGTTTTATTTATATAAAGATCATGTACAAAGGTGAAGAGGCAGAAGATAAAAGGCAGACGTGTCAGGTATGGATGCAAAGTCAAGCCAGACTGGAAGAGTGTCACGAGAGGAGATTATCCTTGCAAGTAGATGACTGGCCATGCAGGACTTTGTGGGTCACGACTGGACTTTCCAATTCATTCCACAATAATGGGACACAACTGAAAGAATTTAAGCATGAGAGTGAAATTATCAGTTTTGTTTTCTGAGGAAATATTTGGAAAGATGTGCAGTGTATAAAAATCTCGAATAAAAAATTATTTCTTTTTTATAGAGATGAAAAAGAAAAAGGAAAACAGTTTGTTTTGAAGTTTGTTTAGTTTCTTGAATTGTGTTATTTTGAAAATGACCACTGATCCTGGACTGAAAATTTTGGTTATGGTGTTTTTAAATGTTACCTATAAGTCGTAATATAATTATTGAAATATATCATGTAGGAAAAGACTATAGAAGGAAAATAGAAGACTAGGGCTAGATCTGGGAAATGGAAAAAAAAAAAAGGTAAATAAATGTGTGGCAGAGGAGGATGAGCCAGTGGAGTCTAAGAAAGTACATTGAGAGAGAGAGGAAAAAAAAAAAAAAAACAGAAAACCAGGGGACTGTGTTATAATAGAAGGAAATTCAAATTTCATATTTACACTTCAATAAATTAACCAAATCTTTTCTTATGTTTTCCTTTGCTACCTTCCTTGTCTTCTGATCCACCCAATATCTTTCTTAACGTATGACAAGTTAACTTTATCCTCCATTTTCCAAACATATTAGTTCAATATCCTTTGCTACCTTGTTCTCCAATATCATTTTTTCAGGCACATTGTACACAGTCACAATTTCAACTTTTTAAAAAGTTGAACGTTTCTTGTAAAAATATGCCCATGTTTCCCAGTGTCTGCCAGAAATGTTAAGAACCCTATCAGGTTTGGGATGCAATAATGTCCTGGAAGATTCATGAGAGTAAGAGGCAGAGGGGCAGGTTGTTAAACTCCAAGTCTGCCACTTAACCCATAATATGGCCTCAGGCATAAACCATGCACCTTGATTTCCTTGTATGAAAAATAGAATAATTATACCATTACCCAGACTGTTAACAAGTCTTAGATGGGCAATATTTAACAGACAATGGCACATATTTTAGAAGAGCAAATCAGAGAGAGTAGAGTTTGTCATTTACTGGATGCCTTTTAAATGCCAGGTACCCTGGAAAATGGTTTATGGAAAATTGGTTCAGAGTCTTAATGAAGTAGGTCACTTAGAGTCCTATGTGTGGATTGTCACTTCATACATTTTGAAATCAATGATTATATATATTTAACATATTGTACATACAATTTGAATATATCGATTTTTTTATGTCTATCCTTACATCTATCTACATCTACCTAATATGGGCATGTAATAAACAATCATATATAAAATACGCTTTTTGTGCCTTACTCTACAAATACACAAATAGCACTTTTAGGTATGTTGAATCAAAGCTATTCTGTATTATTTCTGCTGTAGTTCATTGCAAACCATTAAAGAGAAAGGACAGTTGGAGAATAGAAACAACCGTGATTAACATTATGTTTTCAATTTTGCTCAGAACAAAAATAACCTCAACATATTTGCAGGTTGTAATTATGACTGGATAGACCATAATAGTTTACTTTGTCCATAAAGCCTTCAAAATGAGTAGTTCTTGTAGTTTTTGAGTCAATTTGTCCCACTCCACTAGAGAACAGAAATACCAAAACGCTAAATAAACTAAGAGAACAGGACACACGCCAGTGCTTTCTTCTGTGTAGAAGAAATCGCAGTGAAAATCACAACTACTTGTCTGTCCAGAAATGTTTCCATTGCCAGTTACAAATAGACCTTTGCAAACTTTCCCAAGGGGAAAATAAGTCACTCGGTTTGATTGGCTAAATCTTCCTTAATGCTTAAAATAAAATAGCCAGGCTATGTACCAATCTGTTTGGCTTATTTCCACCCATACCCAGTCCAGAAAGCAATGCACCCATTTATTTCAATATGCCAGCAATTACCAACCAGAGAATGTCTGTAATGAGACCATTAGTAACAAAAAAGGCCATGGCCTGTTTTCTCTTCCTCAGCTGCTTCTAATGCAAGAGAACATTTCAAATATCGGGTCCAAGAACTGTTCGATGCCAACAAACATTCAAAGTCGTGCAGCAGGTGGGAGTACCACCTGTTCATGTCTTATTCCAGAAAAAACAATTGCCTCTCAGTGTCCCCAGCTGTGGTGAATTCAAGAGTGACTTTGAATGCAAGCAAATACTGAGAACAGCTTTCTTTGAAAGACTGAGCCTGTTAGGGAAAGTGATCGTTGGTGTATTATAGGTAAAATGAAGGGTTAAAAACCACAGCTCAGAGCAGTAGGCAAAGGCTAAATCCACTACAGGTGTGAAACTTAATGGCTGTTAATTAGGTAGCGGTTCAACACACACACAAAAAGAAAAACAAAAGCAGCAGGTGTGAGGTGTGTTCTTGCTGATATAAGGAGCAGTGTAAATATTCAACTCTGTAACAGAAAAACAAGTTCATTTTTATTTTCTCTGTAGTGTGGACTTTGTTTCAATTAGTGCCAGATGATTACTTCCTTTTATGATTCAACAAAGGTACAAAATTCTTTCTCCGCTAAATATTACCAACTAGGAAACACCAAGTGGCACATCTGTGTGTACTTAATTTTGATTCACATTGAGGAGAGGGCAATTTTGCATGTCTGGGTTAAAGAAAAGAGAAGAAAATTGTAACCTCAAGCACTAATAAGGGTTTAAGAGATAGTCTTGTGATTTTTCTCTGGATGATTAATTAAAATTCTTTATCGAGCTAATCTAACCTGTAGCACTCTCTGCATCTCTAACCAACTCAAAGCTAATCCAAGATAGTTTCTCCTAAGAAACATCCATGTCAGCTGTCTGCAAAGTTTCCTATTTAATATATAGTTGCTGGCTTTTTTAGTATATTTTTTATCACTTTCTTAGCTAGAAAAGAACTCTTAATGTTAACACAAATTTCTTCATCAAACCTTCCTGTCCATTCCTAAATATTTACTTGGTTATGTGTAGACACATTTACTTCTGATGGTGTGAAATCGTCTTTGTGTTTATGAAGTACTTTGTTATTATAATAATCAATTCAAACTCTGGTATTAAAGACTCAGAATGAATTAACACTGATTACTGAAAAAATGTTGAAAAAGCATTGATCTATATAAGGTGTACTCTACACTATGTCTATACTACAAACTGAAAAACATATATATATGGACTTGGTATTTGAAATATGCTTTTAGATGGTTTATTGCGTTTCCTTTTTAAATTTTATCCAGTGTCAACATTTACAAAGCAGAAGATATGTGTTTAAATAAGGGATACTGAGGAATTAGGACATACAGTCACATATGTATCATCCAATTTAGCTCAAACCAACTCTATAAATCAGGTTATTACTATCACTACTATCCAGACAATAAAATGACATGAGGTGTGAGACGCTCAAAACATATTTGCACAACAAATAACAGGATGGATTAATGAATGATTTATCCCAAGTCCCCATAATGCTTATGTCAAGACATGCAATCAGACTTCTGTCACATTTATCAATGTTCTTTCCACATGTTAATCACATTTTTTATCCCATCTATGCAAGAGGAGTCATTTGCCAATATGGAAGACAAATTTCAAAAAATTTTTCGAGGAGTCGCTTCACACTCTCCAAAATAGCTAAATAACTGTAACCACTTTCACTTCCATGTTTAATTGGGCTAAAAGACTGGGAAATATGATACTTGTTTGGCATTTTATGAAACAATGTAACTAGACTAAAACTTTTAGTAAGCGGGTACATGAACAGATGTGGATCGCCTCCAAGATTTAAAAGAAAAATGCCACCACTTTTGCAGAAGTAGTTCAGTTATAACATCTACTTGATCTGTTAATATTGGATGCAGCTAAATATTATTCCAAATGTTACTTTTGTGTGTGCCGCATTAGCCCATCCTATTGGCATTCTGAAACAATTTCATACATAACTAATAATTAAAACATTTAAATTTAAGCCCAGAGAGATCTCCAAAACTCTTTTTGAAGTATCTTATGATGATGTGTCTCTTTTACCAAGAAGAAGTTTACTGAGTATCATCTCTTCCCAAACATGGATTTTATGTCTCTTTATTTTCACATTTGTATGCCATAATGAAAACATTCTACCAATGACAAACTGTTCTTTTTAGTTAACAGACTACTAAAGTTCAGAATTTGTAATCTTAGAAGAGTGTGATTAACCTTTAAGAATTCTGTGCTCATTGTGTAGGCCAGTTTTGATGTAATATTGGAGAACTCAGTATAGTTATGTTCATTTCACTGGCTTTACTATTGGCCTATAAATTAATAGATGAAAAATAAAATCTTATGGTGAAATAACATGAACATAATTAAACCACATAACCTTTTCTATTTTGGGAATGACATTTTGATAAATTGAAACTCTAATTACTTAAACTTTTAGCAGGAAATGATATTGGACAGAAACCTTTATTCCTTTTTCATGGAAAAGAATGTATTCAAACTTTAAAAATTTAACTTAAAAAATATTGGAAGGGAAGGTTGTTCAGTCTGGTAGAACTCTAAATTTTATGATAAAAGGTAACAACAGAAGTTTAGTCATTTGATTCATTAAGAAACAGGGAATGTCGGGCGCCTGGGTGGCTCAGTTGGTTAAGCGACTGCCTTCGGCTCAGGTCATGATCCTGGAGTCCCGGGATCGAGTCCCACATCGGGCTCCCTGCTCGGCAGGGAGCCTGCTTCTCCCTCTGACCCTCCCCTCTCTCATGCTCTCTCTCTCTCTCTCATTCTCTCTCTCAAATAAATAAATAAAATCTTAAAAAAAAGAAACAGGGAATGTTGCTTATAATGGCTATATACATCAGTGTCATTTTAGAAATTTCATTTTAGATCTTTAAAAAATTTGACTTATGTAGCAATTTATTAGACAGTATAGAATCAATGAAACTATCCTATTATAATTGCATGCCATTTTTTTCATAGCTCATTTCTGTATTAAGGAAAATATTAAATAGTGATAATACCTTCAATATTTTGAATAAAAATAATTTTAAGATAATTAAATTAATAACTTAAAAATTTAAAATCTTTATTGAAGGTAATGGGCATATTCCCATCATAAAATACAGCAAATCACTTTGGTTTTGTTACTTTGAGTAGGCCTCAGTTTTTTCCTTAAAACTGTAAAGCTAGAGTCAAACATCTAAAGATATCTTCCAAGTCTGAAATGAACAATAAATAAATAAATAATAACGTATTGAATTCCAAAAATTATTTGTTTTACTACTTTCATAATCCTCATAAGATCTCTCAGATTTAAGTATTACTATAAATCACATTATATAGATAAATGAACTCAGATAGCATAGGATGTTCTTATTTTAACCCAGGTTTTTCTGTACTACATCTCCTTTAATGCTACTTTGCTTTATCATTTAATGTTCCTGGACTTTGAGAATGATATTCAAGCCCTAATTTAAATTCTGAATTGCCAACAAGAATTGTGAGACTGTGTTCTGCTCTTACAACCCTGGACATTTCTATCTCTTGAAAGGAATATTCAATGGGACATTCTCTTCCCAAAAGGGTCTGTTTTATTAATATTGAAATGTCTTCATTTTTGCTTTTATCCTTCATTGGCCTGACACTAGAACAGTACTTACCTATTCTATACTTTCAATCTTTTCCTCACATTCATGCATCCATCACATAGAAGGGCCTCTGAAGGAATTGCCCACACAATATGTCCAGGTTTCTGTAATATAAGCCTGATGGGGCGCCTGGGTGGCTAAGTCTGTTAAGCATCTGCCTTCGGCTCAGGTCATGATCTCAGGGTCCTGGGATCAAGCCCCACATCAGGCTCCCTGCTCAGTGGGGAGCCTGCTTCTCCCTCTCCCTCCGCCTGCCACTCGCCCTGCTCGTGCTCTCTCTCTCTCTCTGTCAAATAAATAAATAAAATCTTTTAAAAAATATTAGCCTGATAAGTTATGGAAGGGCTGGAAAATGAGATATGCATAGTTCTTTCTGCTTAGATCTCTAGTAAATTGATATTTGCATCACCAAGCACTATTCTCCAGCATTGGAACTATGTACTCTCTGATCAACATCCCTTACTAAAATGACTTTAAAGATCACTGTTATTAATTGTATGTGCTTTTATTATTTTAATATACTTAGTGTGGACAATACTAGAAATAAAAGATAATAGAAAGATTATACACTGATACTAAATGGAAAAGCTTTCTTATATATTTCAATTATGAGGTGAAATCCAAATGTTTTGAAGTGCTAATATAATCATACTATAAAATAATAAACATGATATTAATTATAGTCAAGTATTATTTTAGAACCTTTTTTTTTTGTTCTCATTAAATCTTCATTAGTCTGACATTCAAAATTAGTTCCGTTGATTGGAAATTGTACACTACTTGGGCTTAATAAAAATTTTAGTCATAATGTGGAACTACTTTTAATTAGACTCATACTGTTTTTACTTTTGTATTAGAAACAAAGGTATAAAAGTGACCTAAAATGGATGTGTGAAAGGTTCTGTTACTATTACTACCTCCTTGTTTTAACTTGGCTTTGGATGAATTTTGAAATACTGGTGCATAGTGCAGGCAGGGGTTGCAATCAGTGAATCAGGTTTCAGTCCATGAACACTTCAGAATGTGTTACCTCCTCCTCGTAAGAAGAACAGGCTCAAAGCGAGACAGGAGACAAGCAATAAACACTGAGCAGGCATGTAATGCCTGTATTATTATACTTGCCATTATTTACAAAATGAAATTTAAAATATTAGCATGCATATGCATTTGCATTTAACAGCCCTGTAAAGGGTGCTACTTCTTTGCTCTATTATAAAGTCTAACCAAATGAGGAATCAGCATATTAGACAAAAGTGCTATTTAGAGTCAATCGATCCAATATGTTTTCTAAGAAATAATGAGGTTTTTTTTGCCTTAACATGGGAATTCTAGAATATAATTAACATATTAATTATAAGTGACAGAAATCATCTTATGAAATTAACTGTTCATCATTTTTTAGTTAACATAGATAAATATATATTTGACAGAAACCTTCCAGACTTTACCAGCTCATTTGATCATGTTTCTTTCATTTCTTGCCTCTGACAGAACATCTTCTTATATTATACTTGCACTGCTTTGGGGGGCATATCTTCTGATTTTCTTAACAATATGGTAAACTTCTACAGAGATAAATTCAAAATTTTGCTTCTGAGTAGGTAAAAAATGCCTATAACTTTACAATGACAATTTTTCCAGGTTCTCTTTAAGATTATTATAAACAAACAAACAAACAAAAAAACCCTAACACCTTGTAACAGGTAGAGTCACTTTCTTGTATAAATATGCACATCCTTATGCACTAAGATGGCAATCTCTTACTTTATCTGTTTTAAACTTTTATTATTTCTTAGTAAGTAAGGTATGAATAAAGCCCTAAGCCAGAACTGGATATGGCAAGTTTCTAGGTTCCGATCTTATCTGATCCTGTCTGGATCCTCTTTAATTTCTTTGTAAACTGCCTCAAATTCCCTTCTGTATCCAGTGCAGTTAAACAGCCCTTACCAACCTAACAAATTCTTTAAATTAAAGATTAGGTTTTCATTGATCTCTGGGTCAAGACTGCCATCGTAAAGACTGTTATTCAATGGAGGAAATTATCAGAAGTAGTTCAAGGGAGCTGGCACAAAAGAGGTGATAAAGCAAAACGACATTGGAGTGTTATTTCTTTTCATCTCAACATCTGATATAGAGAAATCAGCAGAAGAATGAAAGGGATGAGAAGGAGGATAATATTCTACTATGCTCTCTGTTCCTCCTTCCTGATCCTATTCTTTTCCTTCTCAGTCATGAAAACAACAATACATGTGATGTGGCATTTGGAACAAGCATTGTTGTAAACTACTAAAGATAGTAGTTGTGGTCTAGAACATAGGCAAAAAGAATGTTAGGTACTTCATGAATAGTTGTTAAGAAGATCATATGATACTTGTCTTTCTCTGATTGACTTATTTCACTTAGCAACTAGAGGGTATTATGCTAAGCAAAATAAGTCAATCAGAGAAAGACAAGTATCATATGATCTCACTGATATGAGGAATTTGAAAACAAGACAGAGGAGCATAGGGGAAGGGAGGGAAAATGAAACAAGACAAAACCAGGGAGGGAGACAAACCATAAGAGACTCTTAATCTCAGGAGACAAACTGAGGGTTGCTGGAGTGGAGGGGGTGGGAGGGATGGGGTAGCTGGGTGATGGACACTGGGGAAGGTATGAACCATGGTGAGCATTGTGAATTGTGTAAGACTGATGAATCACAGACCTGTACCCCTGAAAAAAATAATATATGTTAATTAAAAAAAAGAATAAGAAAACACCCATATAAAATGAAGGTATTTCCATTAGAGGTGATCTCTAAATTCTAATTCTATATTTTATTAGTTTTGAGCCATTTTTTGCCTAGCATAATGTCAGAGACAAATTAAGCCAATAAATAAAGTACAAGTTTAAACCATCAATTCATCAACAATCTTCTTTAAATTAGAATTTAAGCTATATGGTTCATAATAAAAACACATAATGTTATAAGTCTTTTGATTATAATTATTCACTTGACTTATACAAAAGATGTTCTTTTTGCTTATTTTTAAATAGGGGAGAAGAGAGATGAGGAAACAGGGAAGTGGTAGAATTTATCAGTAGAGAAAAGAGTTCGGTAGGTACTGAGGATATTATGATTAGCTTTCCAGACATTGAAATGCTAACTTTTCATTAAAGTAGCCAGATAGTTTCTTCCTGGATGTGAGCAATGTAAACATCCAGGAGTAGAAAATGACAGCTTGAGTGAGCAGATAACAGCTCTGCCACTCCCTCTGCTTGTGCCATCTCTCTGTCAAATAAATACATAAAATCTTGGGAAAAAAAAGAAGAAAATATCTTAGTAAATGTATTTTAAAACTCACCTAAGAGTTATTTAAAGGATTTTTCAAATGTATTGGATATTTTGTTTTTATTTATAAGTTTGTATTTACTTGCTTAAATGTTTTTTAGGATTATAAAGAAACACTGCAACAAATGCAAAAATGTCTTCATAGTATAGAATTTAAATATATCCTTTTATTCCTTAATGTTCTCCGGAAAACCTAATTTAAGTAATGTAATGGCTGATTTCATGAACTTTTTCTAACACAGCTGAAAGATCCAGATAGAAACAGACCAAAGATAGACTAACAGTAAGTTTACGCTTTCTCCACTGGTTTAACCTAAAATTTCAGGATTTGACAAATGCTTTTATTTAATTATATAAAAATCTATATGTTACCTTTCTGGGTCCATTTGAGAAAAACACATTTCTTATCCCTTTGACAATGTTTGGACAAAAGTTTTAGAAAAAATGCTTTTTTATATAAATATGGATATTTTATTCTCATATCTATAACTGATTTTCTGCTTCTATATCAAGTATTATCATTTCTCTTTTATTGGTAACAAGACTTTTTTGAGGTTAATAGCAAAAGACAGTGCATAAACTCAAGTGCAAAGGAGAAAACATCTTTTTGTTATATTATTTTCCATAAAATTAATTTCATAGTTGAAAATAAATGTAATGAATTGATGCTGTTGCCATCTCTTTTATGTGTTTAGAAAATAACTTTAAAATCATGTAATTATCCAATCTGATACAGGCAATACAATGGCACTAAATTCATATCTTTCAATAGTTACCCTGAATGTAAATGGGCTAAATGCCCCAATGAAAAGACCAGGCTATCAGATTGGATAAAAAACAAGACCCATTGATATGCTGTCTGCAAGAGACTCATTTTAGACCCAAAGACACCTCCAGATTGAAAGTGAGGGGATGGAAAACCATTTACCATGCTAATGGACACCAAAAGAAAGCTGGGGTGGCAATCCTTATATCAGACAAATTAGATTTTAAACCACAGACTATAATAAGAGATGAGGAAGGAAACTACTTCATCCTTAAAGGGTCTATCAAACACGAAGATCTAACAATTGTGAGTACCTATGCCCCTAACATGGGAGCAGCCAATTATATAAGCCAATTAATAACAAAAGCAAAGAAACACATCAACAACAATACAATAGTAGTGGGGGACTTTAACACCCCCCTCACTGAAATGGACAGATCATCTAAGCAAAAGATCAACAAGGAAATAAAGACTTGAAATGACACACTGGAACAAATGGACTTCACAGATATATTCAGAACATTCCATCCCAAAGCAACAGAATACACATTCTTCTCCAGTGCCCATGGAACATTCTCCAGAATAGATCCATTCCTGGGTCACAAATCAGGTCTCAACCGGTATTAAAAGATTGGGATCATTCCCTGCATATTTTCAGACCACAATGCTTTGAAACTAGAACTCAATCACAAGAGGAAAGTCCGAAAGAACTCAAATACATGGAGCCTAAAGAGCATCCTACTAAAGAATGAATGGGTCAATGAGGAAATTAAAGAAGAATTTAAAAAATTAATGGAAACAAATGAAAATGAAAACACAACTGTTCAAAATCTTTGGGATGCAGCAAAGGCAGTCCTAAGAGGAAAGCATATAGCAATACAACCCTTTCTCAAGAAACAAGAAAAGTCTCAAATACACAACCCTAACCCTAAAGGAGCTGGAGAAAGAACAGCAAATAAAGCCTAAACCCAGCAGGAGAAGAGAAATAAAGATCAGAGCAAAAATCAATGAAATAAAAACCAAAAGAATAGTAGAACAGATCAATGAGACTAGGAGTTGGTTCTTTGAAAGAATTAACAAGATTGATAAACCCCTGGCCAGACTTATCAAAAAGAAAAGAGAAATGACTCAAATAAATAAAATCATCAATGAAAGAGGAGAGATCACAACCAACACTAAAGAAATACAAACAATTATAAGAACATATTAGGAGCAATTATATGCCAGCAAATTAGATAATCTGGGAGAAATGGATGCATTCCTAGAGATGTATAAACTACCAAAACTGAACCAGGAGGAAATAGAAAACCTGAACAGACCTATAACCACTAAGGAAATTGAAGCAGTCATCAAAAATCTCCCAACAAACAAGAGCCCAGAGCCAGATGTCTTCCCAGGGGAATTCTACCAAACATTTAAAGAAGAATTAATAACCATTCTTCTGAAACTGTTCCAAAAAATAGAAATGGAAGGAAAACTTCCAAACTCGTTTTATGAGGCCAGCATTACCTTGATCCCAAAACCAGACAAAGACCACATCAAAAAGGAGAATTACAGACCAATATTTGATGAACATGGATGCAAAAATTCTCACCAAAATACTAGCCAACAGGATGCAACAGTATATTATAAGGATTATTCACCACAACCAAGTGGGATTTATCCCTGGGCTGCAAGATTGGTTCAACATCCACAAATGAATCAATGTGATACAATACATTAATAAAAGAAAGAACAAGAACCATATGATCCTCTCAATCGATGCAGAAAAAGCATTTGACAAAGTACAGCATCCTTTCTTGATCAAAACTCTTCAGAGTATAGGGATAGAGGGTACATACCTCAATATCATAAAAGCCATCTATGAAAAACCCATACCGAATATCATTCTCAATGGGGAAAAACTGAGAGCTTTCCCCCTAAGGTCAGGAACACGGCAGGGTTGTCCACTATCACTACTGCTGTTCAACATAGTATTAGAAGTCCTAGCCTCAGCAATCAGACAACAAAAAGAAATAAAAGGCATCCGAATCGGCAAAGAAGTAGTCAAACTCTCAGCCTTTGCAGATGATATGATACTTTATGTGGAAAACCCAAAGGACTCCACCCCAAAACTGGTAGAACTCATACAAGAATTCAGTAAAGTGGCAGGATATAAAATCAATGCACAGAAATCAGTGGCATTCCTATACACCAACAACAAGACAGAAGAAAGAGAAATTAAGGAGTCGATCCCATTTACAATTGCACCCAAAACCATAAGATACCTAGGAATAAATCTAACCAAAGAGGCAAAGAATTTGTACTCAGAAAACTATAGAATACTCATGAAAGAAATTGAGAAAGACACAAAGAAATGGAAAAATGTTCCATGCTCATGCACTGGAAGAACAAATATTGTGAAGATGTCAATGCTACCTAGAGCAATCTACACAGTTAATGCAATCCCTATCAAAATACCATCAAGTTTTTTCAAAGAAATGGAACAAATAATCCTAAAATTTGTATGGAACCAGAAAAGACCCCGAATAGCCAGGGGAATGTTGAAAAAGAAAAGCAAAGCTGGTGGCATCACAATTCCAGACTTCCAGCTCTATTACAAAGCTGTCATCATCAAGACAGTATGGTACTGGCACAAAAACAGACACATAGATCAATGGAACAGAATACAGAGCCCAGAAATGGACCCTCAACTCTATGGTCAACTCATCTTCAACAAAGCAAGAAAGAATGTCCAATGGAAAAAAGATAGCCTCTTCAACAAATGGTGTTGAGAAAATTGGACAGCCACATGCAGAAGAATGAAACTGGACCATTTCCTACACCACACACAAAAATAGACTCAAAATGTTTGAAGGACCTGAAGGTGAGACAGGAGTCCATCAAAATCCTGAAGGAGAACACAGGCAGCAAAATCTTCGACCTCAGCCGCAGCAACTTCTTCCCAGAAACATCGCCAAAGGCAAGGGAAGCAAGGGCAAAAATGAACTATTGGGACTTCATCAAGATTAAAAGCTTTTGCACAGCAAAAGAAACAGTCAACAAAACCAAAAGACAACCGACAGAATGGGAGAAGATATTTGCAAATGACATATCAGATAAAGGGCTAGTATCCAAAATCTATAAAGAACTTATCAAACTCAACACCCAAAGAACAAATGATCCAATCTCAAAATGGGCAGAAGACATGAACAGATATTTTTCCAAAGAAGACATCCAAATGGCCAACAGACACATGAAAAAGTATTCAACATCACTCGGCATCAGGAAAATCCAAATCAAAACCTCAATGAGATACCACCTCACACTGGTCAGAATGGCTAAAATTAACAAGTCAGGAAATGACAGATGTTGGTGGGGATGTGGAGAAAGCAGAACCCTCCTACACTGTTGGTGGGAATGCAAGCTGGTGCAGCCACTCTGGAAAACAGTATGGAGGTTCCTCAAAAAGTTGAAAATAGAACTACCCTACGACCCAGCAATTGCACTACTGGGTATTTACCCCAAAGATACAAAAGTAGGGATCCAAAGGGGTATATGCACCCCGATATTTATAGCAACAATATCCACAATAGCCAAACTATGGAAAGAGCCAAGATGTCCATTGACAGATGAATGGATAAAGAAAAGGTGGTATACACAATTGAATATTATGCAGCCATCAAAAGGACTGAAATCTTGCCATTTGCAATGATGTGGATGGAACTGGAGGGTATTATGCTGAGCAAAATAAGTCAATCAGAGAAAGACATGTATCATATGATCTCACTCATATGAGGAATTCTTAATCTCAGGAAACAAATTAAGGGTTGCTGGAGTGGTGGGGGTGGGAGGGATGGGGTGGCTGGGTGATAGTCATTGGGGAGGGTACGTGCTATGGTGAGTGCTGTGAATTCTGTAAGACTGTTGAATCACAGACCTGTACCTCTGAAACAAATAATACATTAAATGTTAAAAAAAAAAAAAAAGAAGAAGAAGATAGCAGGAAGGGAAAAATGAAGGGGTGGAATTCGGAGGGGGAGACGAACCACGAGAGACTATGGACTCTGAGAAACAAACTGAGGGTTCTAGAGGGGAGGGGTGTGGGGGGATGGGTTAGCCTAGTGATGGGCATAAAAGAGGGCACATTCTGCATGGAGCACTGGGTGTTATACGCAAACAATGAATCATGGAACACTACATCAAAAACTAATGATGTAATGTATGGTGATTAACATAACATAATAATAAAAAAATCATGTAATTGTAATATAGGCATATTATAGTTTTGCATTTTTATAATAAAATCTTATATATTGGACTAAGTAAATAGAGCTATTCAAAGAACAATTGCCTAAATTAGTGGATATTATTAGGACAATAAAACTTATTATTCATGTGTTTAGTATACATAAGTGTTGTAAACTAGAGATTCAATTCATGTTGATAATTAAATTAGTCACTAGGCAGTGATTTTACATTTTTGAATATTTATGTTGCTTTGTAGGTTATAAGCATTAAAAATGATAAAACATCTTGAGAATACATTCAGGTGAGTTTTTTTTTTTTCTTAAAGATTTTATTTATTTATTTGAGAGAGAGAATGAGAGAGAGTGAGAGAGCACATGAGAGGGGGGAGGGCCAGAGGGAGAAGCAGACTCCCCGCTGAGCAGGGACCCCCCGATGCGGGACTCGATCCCGGGACTCCAGGATCATGACCTGAGCCGAAGGCAGTCGCTTAACCAACTGAGCCACCCAGGTGCCCCATTCAGGTGAGTTTTAATTTGATAATTGTAGCCATCTCTGATAGGAGTGGTCTAGAACCTAAAAGATCATGATGGGATTAGTTTTCCATGCAAATAAATTAATTCATCCCATAGTATATAGATTTTTCTTAAAAATTTTTGAGCAGGAAGATGGTCATGATTAATTAAACTTTGTACTAGATAGAGCATGCAGGTAACAAGGATGATAATGAAGTAATGTACTGAAGACAAGGAATAGTAGTAAGGCATTGCCATAGTCATGTCAAGAGCTGAAATCAAGAGAGAACTAAGAAGGTTATATGGGAAATAAACAAGAAAGTGGAGACGGGGCCACGTTATTCTAAGAAGATCATTCACACAGACAGGTTGAGTCTCACTCACAAGATCAATCTAGGAGAAATTAAAGAGATGGGATCATGGTTTTCAGGGACTGACAAAAACAACAATAAGCAACAACAAGACAAAACCAACCAACTTTTGGAAAACCACTGGAGAGTTTAAAAGTTGTCTTTAAAGAGTTTGCGTTGGGGGGCTATGGGGAAAGTAGGAGGCATGATTAGTAATTGGAGAGATAGCAGAGACAGCAGTGAGAAGACCTGTTAAAGACATGTTTTTGAAATCCAGTCTTTGCCTGAGCTTACCCTCTCTCCTTCATAATCTGGAAATTCTGTGTAGGCATTAAATCGCCACAGCACAGGGCTCACTGCATTTGTTTCTCATCTGTGAGGGATCATTATCTTTTCTTGCCTGATGTTCAGTGCCTTAAAAACTATTTTTTCATCTATTTTGTCTGACATTTCAGTTGTTTCGAGCAAGTGGCTCTGTCTGAGTCCTGTAACTGCCTGGCATGGAAAAGCAGTCACATTGAATTTGATGGTTTATTTTCTATGGCAGCGGTAGGCACACTTTTTCTATAAAGGAACAGACAGTAAGTATTTCCATCTTTATGGGCTACACAATTCCTTTCACAGCCACTCAGCTCTGCCATAGTAGTGTAAAAACAGCCAAAGACAAAATGTAAATGATAGGCATGGCACGATACGGTTTATGATGGGCCAGAATAACTCACTGAACCCTGCTTTATGACAACCACTAAAAGTTTGGAAACAATACATAACTTATAAACTAATAGAACTAAAATAACAAAATGAGAGAAAAAATATAAAAATCCAATTCCAAAAGAAACCAAACTGTTTTTTTTAAAAAAGGAAAATAAGAACATAAACAAAAGGACAGTTAGAAAGCAGATAAAAAAGATAGATTTAAATCAAACATATCTGAAATGACATTAAGCATAAATGGACTAAATGATCTGTTTAAGAGACAATTGCTATCATTTGGATTTAGAAAGCTAATTTCTCATTGTAAGTGATGCACAAAAGATATACAGAAATTTTACCTTTGAATAACGGGAAAAAGAAAGGCTTTGCAAAAGTGACAAAAGGAAAGGTGCTGTAACTATATTGCTATCAGACAACATAGCCTACTGTGGGTAATAACTAGAGTGACTCCATATTGACAAAAAGTTTACAATTTCTAGGAAAATACACATGCTTTAAATTTTCATACATCTAGTAATATGATCTCAAAACGTATGAAGCATATTTCAACAGAGCTATAAGGAGAAATAGATTCACAAAACAGGAGATTTTAACACTACTCTTAGCCCTCTGTAAAACAAGCAAGAAGAAAACAATTTAGCAAGCAATCTTAATCTTAATAATGAAAATAAATAAACGACTAGTATAAGAAACCATTTTGAGGAGTATTAGAAACCCACTAAATTTGAATGAAAGAAAAAAGAAAAACTACTATATAATTCCATTCATAAAAATTCCAATTGTAAAATAAAACCAGGCAAAATTAAATCAGAAATTTAAAAAAATCACAGAGGATTAGGGTGAAAGTCTGTATATTTGTTAATTTGAGCTTGGTGTGGGAACACTGTAGGTTTCTCCTGTCTGAACAGAAGTCCTCCTGGCACCCTAAAGAAGCATCCTATATTGACAGTGTCACACCCACCCTCAGTGCAGAGGGAAAAAATGCAGAGAAACATTTGGAGCCCTGATCATGTTAATCACAAAACAAAATTTTTAGGATCACAGATTGCCCTGTACCAGATCTGTACTAGCAATCTCCCAGTTGGCAGAGGCGCCCAAGTGGTAATTCATAAATTTTACATGTGTGTTTTCCTGAGAAGCAGGGCTCTCTAAAGCATGGGATCAGAGGCGGTAGCCACCCTTGCCCAGAGCAAAGGACAGTATTATCCTAAGAATACTGAAGCAAAAGCAAATATGGAAAGGAAGGTAATTGAAGAGGCTCATGAGTCCTCTAGAATTAGTTGTATAGAAAATTGTTGGATATCTTAGATTGGAAAAAATGCAGATCTATAAACCATCCTTTTGTGGGGTTACTGAAGCTTCAGCATGCAGAAAAGTGTGATGAGGACAATGTATGGTGAGTGGTCAGTAGAGCTGAAGACAGCTGTATGGGACACCAACATGGAAGGCAGAAAAAAACTCCTTAACTGTGACTGAGATATGTACACAAGAGACGCAAGAAGGGAATGAAGAGTGTCTGAAAAACTAAAATAAATATATGTAATAAGACTTTCTGTTCTGAAACTCAAAAGGACCAACAAACTCAATTGCTGTCAAGAGACCAAGATGAGGATTGCCAATTATTCCCCAGATATAGTACGTAGTCACTAGTGAACTAAACGAGATCATTTACATTAAAACACTGAACTTACATCACAGGTTTTGGTGACCTGATGAGTAAATGAGATATGAGGAGCAGAGGTATTAGGTACAAAAGAGTATAAATACAAGAGATATATGTATGGGTGTTATGTGTATCCGTGTGTGTGTGTGTGTTTGTGTATGTTTCAGATGTAAGTGTAAGAATGAGGGCATTTTTAAGGTTAATGAGAACCAGATGAAAACTCTCAGTAAAATGTAAATCTCTGGAGGACAAAAGTTCTGTCTTCTTGATCAAAAGAAGCTAATGAAATAATCCTAACATGTGTCACTTAGTGAACCCTTTATTTAGATAGATGAAATGTCCTAGATTATACAATTATCTAAAATTCATTAAATCCAACATACTGCTGATTATTAGATGAACCATCATTTTATATATCACTAGGGAAAACAATACTGTCAAACTATTTCACAATGCTTTTGTAACACTTATACTTTTCATTAAATATTTTTTTAAAGATTTTATTTATTTATTTGAGAGAGAGAGAATGAGAGAGAGCACATGAGAAGGGGGAGGGTCAGACGGAGAAGCAGACTCCCTGCCGAGCAGGGAGCCCGATGTGGGACAAGATCCAGGGACTCCAGGATCATGACCTGAGCCGAAGGCAGTCGCTTAACCAACTGAGCCACCCAGGAGCCCCGATACTTTTCATTAAATATTTACTGAAAAACTGAGTCATTTAGAATAAACTTTTATCATATATCACTTGTGACTCTATGAAAACAAAAATACATGAAAATTAAACTGTTCAGAGTAGACCTCAAGTATCCTTTATATTAATAACCATATCTTTCTTTTTTTAAGATTTTATTTATTTATTTGAGAGAGAGAGAATGAGAGAGAACACATGAGAGGGGGGAGGGTCAGAGGGAGAAGCAGACCCCCCGCCGAGCAGGGAGCCCGATGCGGGACTCGATCCCGGGACTCCAGGATCATGACCTGAGCCGAAGGCAGTCGCTTAACCAACTGAGCCACCCAGGCGCCCAATAACCATATCTTTCAAAACACTTTTCAATTCAGAGTTTTTAAAATCTGTGTCTTATCATATGGCATCATTTGCTGTGCCTTCTGGGGATAGCCAGCACAGTGTTTCTCAACGAGCTCTCCATTATTCTGCACCAGACCTGCCTATAAGCCATTTACACAAATTATAATGTACACTGCAGGAGCTGACAACTTCCTTGGTGATAGCAATTGTCAGCTACATCTTAAATTGAGAGCAATATAAAAAAGGCGATTCTTAGAATTGATGAAATGCACTAGGAAAAACAAAGCTGGGATCTAAATCAAGTTGTCCTTATTTTCCATGCAGTGCTCTTCTAAAACAGTCCATACCTGACATTTTTGGAATCATTCTTGCTTTTCACATTTGGGAAATAGATATTTTTTAATAAAGAAAAATTATGCATTCATAAATGAAATACTATACAACCTTTAAAGTGATGCGGTAAAAGGACACATTAAGACTTGGAAATATATTTATGATAGCTATAAATATATGAATATATACAAATATGTGTGTAAGTGTATATATATATATACCCACACCATACTTAAATCTATATCCACATATAATATCTTATTCATATATGTATGAAATAACCATAAAGGTATATACCAAAATTTTAACAATGTTATCTCTGATATAGGACCATGGGTAACTGCTTTTTGTATTTTCTTCATATATTTGTATTTCCAGTTTTATACAGTTTATCTGTATTACTCTTACCAAATAAAAATAAACAGATTCTAAAACATTCTCACTACAGAATTTCCATAATTTTTGGTACAGTTTCTAATAATTTTTTATTATTTATTTATTTATTTATTTTATTTTATTTATTTATTTGACAGAGACAGAGACAGCAAGAGCAGGAACACAAGCAGGGGGAGTGGGAGAGGGAGAAGCAGGCTTCCCGCCGAGCAGGGAGCCGGATGTGGGACTCGATCCCAGGACCCTGGGATCATGACCCGAGCCGAAGGCAGTCGCTCAACCAACTGAGCCACCCAGGCGCCCAATTTTTTTTTTTTTTTAAGATTTTATTTATTTATTCGACAGAGACAGAGACAGCCAGAGCAGGAACACAGCAGGGAGAGTGGGAGGGCGAGAAGCAGGCTTCCTGCTGAGCAGGGAGCCCAATGTGGGGCTCGATCCCAGGACCCCGGGATCATGACCTGAGCCGAAGGCAGACGCTTAATGACTGAGCCACCCAGGCACCCGGTTTCTAATAATTTTAAACTTCAGATTAAATTTGAATTAAATATTATGTGGCAATATACTATAAATATTGAAGTTTGCACTTTTTATACCAGAAATTTATGGCAAATTTCCATATTCTTTTCTATAATTTTATAATAGTGAAATGACTTATCATAAAAACTTTATTGGATTATCTTCTTTGAAACAAGTACATAGTCAAACCCTGCCAGGGGAGGTTGCACAACACATAGTTCACTTGGTTGTAACTTTTTAATTGCTAATTTACATTTATAATTTTTCATTAAATAACTCAAAGTATAGAGTAGTAGTTACATAATGCAAATAACTGCAAGGACATATTAACCATTGTTATTCATTTGCACTTCGTGCTATAATATTAAAAATAGATGGGACTGAAAGTGTATATATACATTTTTCAGTCTTTATTAATATACACTTGGTATATACTGAACATAAAATTTTCATTTGTATGAGTCTTTGCACATATATTTTTAAGTTATCTGCTTTTTTCCAAACTTAAAAGAAAGGTACATAAATTATTTACTTTTGTCTTTTCTGTCAATTCCTTTTCCCTCCTCTTTATGGCAACAGACCCAACTCGTCAAATCTATTTAAAATTTACTTACTTGTTTTAAGCTTTCTATCCTCTGAAGACAGAATTTCTAAAAACCATCAAATTCAGTGGCAGATTAGCTATACTTTTTTTCAGTAGAGTAAATATTTCAAAATCTTAAAAATGAAATAAGCTTTTTTAGAACACTAAAAGAATATATGAACATGCCTTCTCTGTCAGATCAAAGCCAATTTTTTTTGCCCAGAATTATTTATAAACTTGCAATGCGTATGCAGCTATAGGAGAGGAAGATGCTCAACTTTGTGTATCCATCTTGATTATTTTTCCTTTTTTGGGAGGGAGGGGCAGAGGGAGGGGGGGAGAGAGAATCATAAGCAAGCTTCACGCCCAGTGTAGAGCTGTACATGGGGCTCGATTTCACGACCCTGAGATCATGATCTGAGCTGAAATCAAGAGTCAGACACCCTCCATCCAGGCCCCCCTCCATCCTGATTTTTTTAAAGTATCTTAACAGGAGAAATATCACTTCTCTGCAAGTGTTACTTTTTCACTCTTCTAATTAGTTCAGCATACTGGTGAATGGGTAAATGTTTTACTATGGATAATTTTAAAAATAAAAAAATTTAAAGAAAATTTTTTTAATTTTAAAAAATATCTGTTTAGATGATTTCTTATGTTATAATAACAGTTGTTAATCATATTTTACCACCATTGTCAAAAACAATATCAAGAAATATATCTCTTTTTAAGACTATTAATCTTTAATTCTGTTATTTGGGATACTTGCATGATTCTGAGCATTCCCAAAATCAGTAAAGGAATCTTAAAAGTTTGTGTATTTCCCCCAGCACCTAATAACTCTGTGAGCTGATAACAAGTATTTGATATCTGTCCATCTCTAACTACTATTATATTTTATCATTAAAGAAATGATTTTAAATGGAACTCAGGCTCAGGTTGAGTAGGAAAATTGGTCCATACTGTACCTGTTCTATTAAAAGTTGTAATTACTGAAGGGGAAAGTACCTTCTCCTAGAAGATAAAGGAGGCTTAATATTTGCTTTCACAATGGCAGAGTAGGCTATTGGGTCCAATCTTCTCACAAAGGACAAATAAAAAATCCAAATGGAACAATATTTTAAGATATTAAAATATTAGGAATAAAAGAAGTATCCCCACAATCGCTAACAGTATTCAACATTGCACTTGAGTCCTAGTCACTATAGTAAGGCCAAAAAAAATTTGAAATATTTAAGTAAAGCAGAGGGAAAAAATTATAAATAGATGATAAGAGTGTATATGGAAAAAAGCCAAAGGTATTTACAAAAATTTATTAGGAACTATAAGGCATTTAGATGTAAGGTGGTTAGATTAGTGTTCTAAATTGTAAAGTGCAAAACTGTAAAGGTTTTAGAATATAAACTAGGAGATATCTATGATCTCGTATTGGGGGAAAAAATATTTATTTAACAAGACACAAAAATCACAAACAAAAAGATTGATAAACCAACTACATTAAAAGTAATGACTTCTCTTTCTCAAAAGGCACCACAAAATATGACATGATACAGATGGAAAGAAGATACTGCAAAATATAAATTATTAAGTAATACAATCAAGAATATATAAAGAAATTGTATTAATTAATATAAAAAATACAAAGGAAAAATACCTGAGGGAAAATAAACCAAATGGCTTAAATAATATTTTCCTAAAAAAAGTATCCAACTGGCCAATAAACCTGTGAAAATTTAGCCAACTTTTTATAATGATGTTTTTCAATCAGGTACAATGGGTAGCTACCAAGGATCTCAAAATATTACTTTTTTGTGTCATGATGGATTTTCTTTAAAATCTTATGAAAAAAGGAAAGAGAAGTGGAAGAGGAAAACAAAGTGAAGGAGACAGAGGAGGAGGAGGAAAAGAACAGCAATAATGGCAATGATAAGAATTAAGAAAAAAGAGGATAATTGCATGCAAGCTAATTGGCTACCAAAACAGCCACATGACACATATGCTTATCTCACTGGACAGACTTTAGTCACATGACAAAAGCAAGTAGAAAGGGAAAATAACATATATTCTTTATGCTAAGTTATACCTATCTAAAAATTTAGATTTCTTTTACTATGGATAAAGGGAAGAACAGATATGGAGGGAAAGCAAGTAGTTTATGCTATAAATTATGTAATTTCCCAGAAGTTTACATGTACTTGTATTTTGAAACATTGCTTCTGGCCCCTATTGAAAATATATGGATCTTGTTTGGTTAATTTACGTCTTGAATCAACTTGTGATCTGCTCACTTATGTATCACATGTAGCTTTTTTAACCAAGGAGTGTAAAATACATATTTTGAATTTGTATCTGTATAGTGTAGCCATTTATGTGGTGGCTTTCTTCCCTTATTTATAAAAAGACCTGTGTTGTAAATTTCATAAATGAGTAAGAATGCCAAATATTTTATTTAATTCATGTTTTTCCATCTCAGTGTTTGATTTTTTGAATCTCTATGTTCTTTATAAAACCAAAAATGGATATCCTGGTTTTTTAAACATTTCCTTAATGGTAATAATTCCTTAATAAGATATTACCCTATTTCTGTTAGGATCCTATGTTATTTCTTGATAATATCATGAAAGCAAGGCAAATGCATACGAAATTAAGTTCCTTAGGGATGTGAATATCTAAGCCAACTTTTATCTTCAAATACTTTCCGTGAAAATACTCTTTTCATGGGTTTTTCAACATAGGTTCATAATGAGCTCAAGTGAGGGAATCATCAGAAGATTGAATAAATCATTGTATCATTTAACTAAGTCCAGGCATGATATAACTAAGTCCAGGTAGGAAGACATTAGTTCACTCCATGAATTCAAATTCACAAAACCAAATACCAGGAGAAAAAAGCAAAGCAAAGCATTATATATAGTCTTCAGTATGATATTGAAAGATACCTTCAGTATGACTTGAAGCATTCTAGTATGTCTTACAGATTGATTTATATATGTCTGCTTGAATTAGTGATTTTAAGAATTTACTCTTTTTTCTGATAGTTATGATGTCAGATGATTTGCTGCCTGTCCATTCATTCTGGACATCAGTTGTCACTTAGCATCTCCCATTCATATAATCAATTCTTACAACTCCATGAAAGAATACTTCAAAGTAAAATTGATCAATTTTTAAGAATCGAAGAAACATTGCACTATTGAACTCAGACTTTTTAAATACATACATTCACAATATGGGTCCCAGTCATTAAATGTGTAGAAACTTCCTGGAGCTCTTTATTGTATTTTAATTAATTTTAATCCTTTAGGATGCATGAGTGTTGTCCAGATTCTGAAGAAAATTGGTGGCATAGATTCTTAGAAGAATTTGGAACAAATACTGGGGTGTAGGAAAAAATATTTTATGAATACTGCAAGTAGTTTAGAATAACCTTCTACAAGTGTTATGTGGACCTGACTTCTAAAGTTGACACTGGACAGAATTCAGATTATGAAGGATTTTGAAAATAAGATTCAAGAGATTAGGTTCTTCACATGAAAGCAAAGGGTATGGCAATGGGAATAGAAAAGATGGAGAATATAGAAAGCACTATGATGTTATAATGATTCATTTGTTAAATATATCCCAGGAATTTCACAAAAGGGATGGAGAGATGAGTGCATATTTTAGATTGTAAAGGGATAAACTCGGCACATGTAAATAGATCCTGGATAGATGGGATAGAAGAAAGAGAACTATAACATGAAAGACACAATTTGGGTTTGGGTACACATGGGACATACATGTAGACAAGGATAATGGAGTCATGTGAGAGTGATGGAAAGAGATAGAAGTGGGAAGAAATGGAACAATGGGTTGGGGTAAATCCCCATTAAAGATACTTAAATTTTCGGGGCACCTGGGTGGCTCAGTTGGTTAAGCGACTGCCTTCGGCTCAGGTCATGATCCTGGAGTCCCGGGATCGAGTCCCGCTTCGGGCTCCCTGCTCGGCAGGGAGTCTGCTTCTCCCTCTGATCCTCCTCCCTCTCATGCTCTCTGTCTCCCATTCTCTCTGAGATAAATAAATAAAAAAAAAATCTTAAAAAAAAAAAGATACTTAAATTTTCTCCCATTACAGGAGGTGGGTTATTTTTCCACTTTACTGAATCATCTCTATAGGACAGAAATTGGCAAACTGTGGCCTGCGGACCAAATCCAGACTGACACCAGTTTTTATTAATAAAGTTTTATTGGAACACAGCCAGTCTCATTCATTTACATGTTGTCTGTCACTATCTGCATTACTACATCATAGAGACCATTTGGCCTGTAAAGTAAAAAATATTTACCATCTGGTCTTTTACAGAGAAAAATTTGCCAATTGCTGGCCTTGAAAATGATTCCAGTTGTGAAAAACTAACTTTCAGTGGCAGGACCATTATGGTCTTACCATCCAAAATGAATTTGATATATAGATTGGAAATTCAGTAGAGAGCTATCCAGTATCACTTGGGGAATTACCAGTTTTCTGATTCTGTAGTAATTATAATATAGACATTTCTATTTATGATATATGATATACAATAATATCCTAATATGACACTTTAAAAATAAATACATTAAAATTCTGTAAATTTATATTTATAATGTATATGATGAATAAATAAATAAAAATATGCTTTAAGTCAAAATCTACTTTGGTTATTTTAATTTTTTTTCCTATGCCCTATTGATCCAATGGGATAACTTTTTTCAATCAGTTATCCTACAACATTTGTAGTGTCTCTATAATTTCATCAAGTTCAGTTTTCTTTTTTTTTTTAAAGATTTTATTTATTAATTTGACAGAGAGAGACACAGCGAGAGAGGGAACACAAGCAGGGGGAGTGGGAGAGGGAGAAGCAGGCTTCCCGCCGAACAGGGAGCCCGATGCGGGGCTCGATCCCAGGACCCTGGGATCATGACCCGAGCCGAAGGCAGACGCTTAACCAACTGAGCCACCCAGGTGCCCCCAAGTTCAGTTTTCAAAGTACAAAGTCTTGGCCACATTTATTTGGCTCTGGGTATGTTATCTTTCTGTAATTACCCAGACAGTTTTGTGCAAATTCTGGAACAAAGGATTTGTAATTCTTCTCTAATTCTGTAAAATATCTGATGCAACTACCTACTCCAAATTGCCTTCTCTGTTTTGTGATAATGGTGATGAGGGGCAAGATTTTATATACTAGCACCGGCTTTTGGCAGTAATAAAGTAACCTTTTTTTAAAGTTTTTATTTTAATTCTAGTTAGTTAAAATACAGTGTTACATTAGTTTCAGGTGTAAGTAACAGAGACAATTCTAAGCTGAGAACTACCACAAAGTATCTTCTAATCACAAGTTATTTGTTTTATTATTACTTCATATATAACATTTAAAAATATTTCCCTTAGCAGTATTTGGAATTTTGGTGTTTTTTCCCCATGTCCACTTTGTTAATTTCTACACAGTAAAATAAAGCAAAACAAAACAATGGTTTATCCTAGTCCTATTACTTAAAATAAGATGTGATCATGTGTTTTTTTTTTAATATGATAATGTTTTGGTCTTCCTTTTTAAGTTGGATATATGCTAAATATTTGCCATGATAGGAAAATAAATTTTTCTCATTACCTTTCTGCTCATTTCACATCTTAGTATCACTATATCCATAAATAAATTAATTTATAAAAGACTTTGTTATAAAATAACTAAAGTAATTCTAGTCATATAAGCATATTGGCTAGCTGGTCAAATATTTTGATAACAACAGGAATGTGAGACATATTTTGTTTACCTATTCTGAAATAAGCAATATTGTACTAACTTAACAGTTAAGGAAATTACTTTTAATCCACTCCATTTTGTAACTTTATGCTATTTAATTGAAATGATGTACATTGTTATTGTTTCAGTCACAAATTATAGTTGGATATATCCAAATTTGTGCAGATAAAAGAAGTTTATAGATTTAGTGAGAATAAATGTAGATACTAACTTCAGTATTATTGATTGTATTATTATTGGTAACTTTCAAGTATGGACTGACAAACCCAAATAGGATAAATATATATTATTTTGCCTTACAATATCAAGCTACATAACCAAGGAGCTAATATAAACATACATAGCTAAAAACATTAATTTTATGAAAGTGGATGAATTCTTAGCAAGATATAAGTATCCATGAAATATTAACAATTACTTTTTTAAATCCCATTTTGAGTGAAAACTAACCATTCTATTTTGCATCAGATACTGTAACAACTTCTCATATCTTCATAAATATATTTCAATATGTGTAACATTGCAGTAATCTTATTAAAAGGAGATTGTGTTAAAAATAATGTTTATTTGAATCATGGAAGCACTATTTTTTAAGTGGCAAAATTTAATGTAAAGGGGAATGTCCATAATTTAAGAAATAAAGTAAAAATATATATTTCAACACTTAGCTATTAAACTTTCTATAAGCTAGCCATGATCCTGACTTCATTTTTCAGTGTGCATATTATTTCATAACTTCCGTAGCCAACACAGGTGTTAGCAGCTTCTAGGTTGATCTATTCAGAACATAGTTTCAAAACAGTTTGTAAGTTTTAAAGTAAGGTCTTAAAATATATAAAGGTGAAAAATGAATAGGTTTCATTAGGCTTAATGTGATTAATACCACTAATCTTACATAACACAAGAAAATGTGGAGTTGCCTTATTTGGCTAGGGTAGGCAGATTTTCTACTTGTGTTACCTCTTAGAATCCTAAAGAGAATCCTTCAGGAGAAACTTGATAATAGATAACCAATTACATCCTCTTTGAGATATAAACAGCATTAAATTAAAAATATAATAAATTAAAACACAAATATTAAATTATACTTGTTTATTCTGGATATTGTATATAGGGATAGTTGTAACATTACTCTTTATATAATTCTATATGTTAAAAATGTTTTATAACAAAAAAACAAAAAGGCACTTTATATATAGCGTAATCCTTCAGTGTGATATAAAACAAAAGAAGAAATAATTATCTATGAAATTATATAGGCTGAAGGTAAAGATAGTCCTAAAGTTAGCAGAAATTATAAAATATTAATATTGGAAAAAAATTTAGTTTATTTAACATATATAAATGGTGTTTTAAATAGATGCCATGTTTTTTTCTAAGTGTTAAGGATCTAGCAGTGAACAAAATAGACAAAAATCCTGTTTTCACAAAGTTTGCTTTATAGTTAGTGTAGGAGGATAGAACATAATAAGAAACAAATTTTTTTAAATGCATTGCATTTATTTGGTAGTTAGGGAAATGGAAAAAATTAAAATTGGGAAGGGAAAGCTGGAAGGTAATTTTAAAAATTAAAGAGTCAAGGAAGGCCTCGCAGAAAAGGAAATATTTAAATAAAAACATAGGGTGAAGGAAAAAACGATGCTGACATTTGCATATCTATGGAAATAGGGACCCAGTTGGAAGAAATAGAAAAACAGAAAGTTCCTAAGGAAGATGATCTTAAAGACCTGCAAGGAGGTCAATGTGGCTGGAGCTGCTTGAGCAAGGAGGAGGATTGCAGGAAATTATTTCATAGATGTGAGAGAGGAGATCTGCTAGAGTCTTAAAGCCTGTTAGAATACATTATTTGTTTATTCTGAGTGAAATGAAAAGCTATTATCTGGTTACTAGCAAAGAATATCAATGATTTAATATATATGAATAAGATTATTCTGACTCATGAAATGAGTACAAACCCTAGGGCAGAATACTATGGATAAGAGAGTAGAGTGGTTTGGCCCACATTATAAGTGGGAAGGAGTAAGTGGTAGTTGGATCCTAGTATATATTGGAGGTAAAGACAACTGGATTTGTAGTTGTATTGGACTACAGGAATTGAAAGAAATGAGTCAGGAAATATATCACTATTATTGCTCCAAGCCATGGAAAAATGGATTTTCATTAACCAAAATTGAAAGGAATGCTAGAGGGAAAGGTTTGGGACAAATATTATGATTTGTTCTTGGACATAATAAGTTTGTTTAAAAAAAAGTTGTGTAAATATTTACACTTCTATCAGTAGTGTATACAGATTCCCATTTTTCCATGTCTTTACCAATAACTGGAATTATCAGTGTTTTTAAATTACAGCCATTCAAGTAGTTATGGTTTATAATTATGTATTTAATTTGCGTTTTGCTAATGTCTAATAAAGTTGAGAATCTATTCATTTGGTTATTTGCCATGCTTTTCTGCTGAAGTATCTGTTCAACCTTTTGCCCATTTTTCTATTGAGAGGTTTGTGTCCTTATTATTGAGTTATGAAAGTGACTTTACAGATTCTGAATTGAAGTTTTTCTGATACGTGATTTGAAAATATTCTCTCCCAACATGTGGCTTGTCTTTTCCTCTTTTTAATCCTGTGTTTTGAAATGCAGACATTCTTGGGGCGCCTGGGTGGCTCAGTCAGTTAAGCGACTGACTCTTGATTTCAGCTCAGGTCATGATCTCAGGGTCCTGAGATTGAGGCCCAGGTAAGTCTCTGTCCTCAGTGGGGAGTCTGCTGGAGATTCTCTCCCTCTTGCTCTGCCTCTCCTCCCCTCAAATAATTAAATAAATCTTTAAAAAAAATAATTGTATTCAAATATTCATAGGAACATAATCTGTAATAACCCAAAACTGGGTGGGAGGGTGACAAAAATGCATAAACACGTAAATGGATAAACACATCATGGTATTTCCATATAATGAAATGTTACCCAACAATAAAAATCAATGAACTATTGATACGTGCAACAACACACATGAATCTCAGAATAATCATGCTGAGTGAAGGAAGCCAGTCAAAATAGAATATATAATGTATAAATATATTTATCTCAAATTATAGAAAATATAAATTAATCTATAGTAGCAGAAAGCAGATAAATTGTGACCTGGGGACCAGAGTTGGGGAGTAAAGGATGAGAAAGAGAAGGGATGGAATGCAAATATTACAAAGGGTTGTGATGAAAAAGGGTAACAGATATCATGATTTTTAGAGATTTGTGGATTTATATATATATAGATATAGATATAGATTTAGAGGTTTGTGGGTATATATAGATAGATAGATATGACACAACTTATCAAATTATACACATTAACTAGTGAATTTTATTGTGAGTAGAATTTATTTCAATCAACATGGTAATTTCTTGATATATCTATTGGACTTCCAAATTGTAACGTCAGAAATGTACTCTGTTGTTCAAAGGAGTGTAAAACACAGAAAATATAAATGTTGAAGACATCTAGTATTGATGATGTTTAAAATTATTTTAAAAATGGATAAGATATGAGAATAGAAAGAAAGAGAAATGATCCAAAGATAAAATCCTGGAGCCCTCTAATATTTTCATATTAGACTATGAAGAACTAACAAAAGTGACTGAAAAGGAGTATCCAGTTAGGAAGAAGGAATTTCAAGACAGTATGGTGTCCTCAAAGCCAATTAACACAACTATTTGAAGAGTATGAGAATCATCAACTATGTCAATTGCAGCTGAAAATAATTCATGATAATGAAGATATAGGGTGTTTGGACATACCGATGTGGCTATCAGGAGAGAAGTCGTGAGGAGCTTGACTAGGTAACATTCAAGAGAGAAATTGGAGCTATAAAGGAGAAAAATTTGGAGCAGAAGCAGGAGAGAGGCAGGTTAAAGAGAGTGTGACTTTTTATCATTTTATTCTTTTAAGTTTGGGGAAATCACAAATTTATTGCGGCTAATGAGAATGATATAGTAGAGAGGGGGGGAAAATGTTGATCCAAGAGAGAGAAGACACACGATGAAATGATGTTCCTGAGGGGAAGGAATCTATTCACAAGAAAAGGGACATAGATATTAATTAGGAACATAGATATAGTTCACCCACAGCAGCAGGTGGAAAGGCAGAATATATCATCCAAATGTGGGTGGGTGGATAAATGTCTTGGCAGGAGCCTGTAGGAGTTCTTTTATGATCTATGTTCTCAGGGAAACAAGAGGAAAGCTCAACAGGTAAAAGAGAATAAGGAAGAGTAGTTCCTGACTTGACAAAAGAGAATATAAGAAATACTAGCTAGGAAAAAATGGAAAGTTAGTGAACTATGAAATGCAAAGCAAACTGAAGGCCCACTTGTGTTTAGAAGTGTAGATTTAAAGTGATATTTGTTTTGAATTTTTTTAAAAAAAAGTCTTTCCATTCAAGAAATATTAAAATGTATTTCTGAGTTTAATTTCCAACCAATGCTAATAAATAATAAAAACAGATGCTAAGAAAGGGTTGCATTTCATGAAATAAAATCAATGCAACCTGTGATTTATTTGTGCTTTGCCTACCTTTGATTTATATTGCTAACATATTTTATTGGGAAATATGCTTGTTTTGAGATATTTTATTTTAAGAATACTTTCGTCCTTCATGTTGACAGAAAAGGACAGCCAAATGGCATGCTGTTCTTAAAACAGTATTTAACTAAAACCATCTACTAAGCTAGAGAAAATTCCTCAAATAATGAAAAAAAAAAAACCTCTAGAAATTACTAATATCTAAAGTACAAGGTTTAAGTTAAGTTTACCTCCGTTATTATTCATAGAAGGAGTAGGCAATCAATGCAAAAATGCTGGTGCATGATTTTTTCAGAATTGTATCAGTTTCCATCTATAAACTTACAAGACTAATTGTGGGTTATAATGAATCATATTAGGATTAATTATGTGATGAATTTTAGCAACAGAATTAATAGAATTTAGTGACACAATTGATTTGAATAGCTAATTATACCTTAATCTTAGTAATTCTGAATCTAGGTTATCAAAGCTTAAATACCTAATAAGATAGGTGTGACTAATTAAAATGGAAAGCTAAACTAATTTCTTTTTGTTTTATATGATCCTTTACTACTTTTACTGATGAAGCAATGATTAGAAATGTGAATCAGTTACATTTTCAATGTAGAGAAGGTTCAAATAACAAAATTCTATTCACAAAAAAGCCATATAAAAATTTTTTTTCATATTTATGTTGGAAGTATTAAAAGTTTATAAAACCATTAAAAGAACCTTTTGTGTATATGTCACATTTTTGCTCATATGTGTAGCATATTATAAAGACAGATGGAAAATTAAAATATATGGTTATAATATGAAGGATCAAAGTGAAAAAAATGTGTTAGGCATTCCCATTTTAAAAGCAGCATAAAAGGAACTGCAACATGTATAAATATCTTATGAAATTATTTTTCAGTGTTTTATATGCATATAGGTTGACTATTTAGAACAATTTTTAATGCTCAGATAATGCACCCTGTGACTTTCTTATAAAATACTGTCTCTGATTTATTTATTTTTTAAAGATTTTATTTATTTATTTGACAGAGAGAGATATAGCAAGAGAGGGAACACAAGCAGGGGGAGTGGGAGAGGGAGAAGCAAGCTTCCCGCTGGGCAGGGAGCCTGATGCGTGCTCCATCCCAGTACCCTGGGATCATGACCTGAGCCTAAGGCAGCTACTTAATGACTGAGCCACCCAGGCGTCCCAACTGTCTCTGATTTAAATACCTTCTCTTTTAGCCTAATGAAATCAAATCAAGTTTTATATATATATATATATTTTTTGTATCATCTAATTTTATTTTACGCTCTATAGATTTCTGGAAATATCATTAAACATAATATATTCTACATATTTTTCTTAAATTTGAGCAATTGACAGTTCATTTTAACTGATAGTTAATATATTAACCTAAAGGATTATTTATTGCGGGGGAAGGGTAGCCTAAGAGAACAAGTGAGATCATCTTTGTGCCTAAAGGTTGTTTGTTTATCTCTGAATAGGATATAAATCAATAATTATTTAAATAGCTATTAGGAATATAACAAACAAGAAAACACAACCCTTTAGACGTGATAGGTATTCTCAGTTGGTTTACTATGAACTTATATTAAATATCAGGTGATTTAAAGAGTGGATTTTCCTATGAAACCAAATCATACAATCTTTTCATGTGATCCTAGAATTTTATCTAGCAAATTTTATTTGAATACAAAGGAGTTGTGGCATCTATTTGTAAAACAGGTTCTCTAATAATGTGAATTGTTCATATCATTTTCTTTATTAGAGAGCACAAATGCCAGTGATTGATTACTCTGTCGTTTTTTGTGGGTACTAGATTTTATAGAATGAGATTTTTATTGTGTTAAGACCACATTCTAAGTGACGGTTTGCTTGCACAAAATTATTTTGGGCATTTTTCTGCACAAAATTGAAAACCAAAAACCAAACAAACAAAAATTAAACAAACAAAAAAAATCAAAAATATTAAAAAAATAAAACCACACAGAAGCCGAAATAAATATATCATAACATCATAACTCTAGTTTGACTTGATCTCTAATCCCATTTAAAAGTTTCTTATTTTTTTTTATTATGTTATGTTAATCACCATACATTACATCATTAGTTTTTGATGTAGTGTTCCATGATTCATTGTTTGCATATAACACCGAGTGCTCCATGCAGAACATGCCCTCTTTAATACCCATCACCAGGCTAACCCATCCCCCCACACCCTCCTCTCTAGAACCCTCAGTTTGTTTCTCAGAGTCCATAGTCTCTCATGGTTCGTCTCCCCCTCCGATTTCCCCCCTTCATTCTTCCCCTCCTGCTTTCTTCTTCTCCTTCTTCTCCTTCTCCTTCTCCTTCTCCTTCTCCTTCTCCTTCTCCTTCTCCTTCTCCTTCTCCTTCTCCTTCTCCTTCTTCTTCTTCTTCTTCTTCTTCTTCTTCTTCTTTTTAACATATAATGTATTATTTGTTTCAGAGGTACAGGTCTGTGATTCAACAGTTTTACACAATTCACAGCATTCACCATAGCACATACCCTCCCCAATATCTATCACCCAGCCACCCCATGCCTCCCACCCCCCACCACTCCAGCAACCCTCAGTTTGTTTCCTGAGATTAAGAATTCCTCATATCAGTGAGTTCATATGATACATGTCTTTCTCTGATTGACTTATTTCGTTCAGCATAATACCCTCCAGTTCCATCCACGTCGTTGCAAATGGCAAGATTTCATTCCTTTTGATGGCTGCAATAGCCAAACCGTGGAAAGAGCCAAGATGTCCATCGACAGATGAATGGATAAAAGTTTCTTATTGTTGCTTCACTTTCTTCAAAGAAATGCACAAACAGGAGTTAAAAAAATCAAGCACATATTAATTTTGTATCATTCTCCCAAACCTTCGATTGCTTGCCTAATCCCCAAATCACCCTTATTCCATCACTTTTATGTACACAGTTTAATACAATTAGTACACAAGAAGTTAAATTCAATCTCATTATAAGCACAGTAGTGAGTAAGAACATATCCATTCTCTAAGAATCTGTTTATTTTACAACTAGCAACGGAATCTCTATGGTCTCTCTGTGGTACCACTTCTTCTTATAGCTTGAAAAGTCACTTCCCCAAAGAAGCATTTTATATTAGCTAGGGAATTTTTTTAATTACTTGCTGAAATTAAATGCTTTTGTTGGCATGGATTTGATTTACCATCCTTTTGTCCTACAAGATAAAAATAAAAGGGACAAAAATGACTGTGGTTTAACCAACTCATTGCATATGTGAATTTCTATTGTTTCTATTTTATTACTGATTTTATTTTCTTAAAGAAATAAACTAGTGAAGCCTTACTTTGAAGGATTTTTCCAGTTTAGAATGTGAGTCTTTGATAGCAGTGAATAGCAAAAACTCTAAGTTGAGCATAGGATACAGAAGTAGGGCTTTCATGTAAATGAACCAATATTATTGGGAACATGAATGTTCAATGTGATGTGCAATAATTAATTAGCTCTTATTACCTGAAATATTAGGTCTTCTTTGTTTTTTTTTTTTAATTTTCCTTACATGAAAGATAGACTTCAAAATTGACAGTTGACAACAGGAAAAATAAAAGTAAAAACACATATTGTTTTTTGTTTTAAATATTTGCCATCCATCAAACTGAGTTTCTCCACTCACCAGTGTTTCTCTTTTTTTCTATTACTTTCATTTGATACTTCAATGATAAGGCCATGTGTCCTTTTTGTCTTTAAAATTTGATGAATTTTTTTCCAAATTTTGTTCATATTCTCCATCCTCCATAAACAATTACCTGGATTTTACTGTTTCAAAACATTTATTTTATTTGTGTGTCTCTGTACTCAAATTGTACAGTCAGTCTTACTCGGTGGTATTTACATGTTGTCTACTATTTTATGTTTTTATTTTCTCCCTCAAGCTAGTTTGCAAACTTCAAAAGAAACTGTCATATCCCTTATAATCTCACACTACATCCAAAATAATAAAAAATTAAGACTCGATTAATTTTTCATTAGTGAATATAAAACAATATCAGTAATATTATTGGATTTCTTTATATTTAAGAAATGATTCAGTGTCTCATAAAAATTAGAATGAGTACCTCATTCAGAGCTTCTCAACTACTAACAACATAAAAATATAAGAGATAGATCACTTGAATTCTAAACTTCCTGAATTGAACGTACATATCTTTGCTAAAGACTAAGATAAGAAATCACTGTATTTGTGCTCTCTGTCCCCAGTGAGGGCTTTGTAAATCTCGCCATCATATATTGATCCTGTCACAATAAAATGTGCCAGACACACAAAGTTAATGATTGTCATATTTGAAGTACTCTCAAAAGAGAATGATGTTTGCCATCGTAGCCTCCGTGAACAAAATCACAGGGCATGACTATGTGACCTGCCGTGCTTCAGATTCCACAGCAGGATGGCCATGACCCTGAGATCAATATCATGAGAACTGTTCAAAGCCTAAATTTCCTGGGAAGGTTTGAAATATTATTGTTAGAGAATTTATGCAGGTTTAGTTTTTTGTTTTTTAATATCATGATTTCCTATATATACTTAAAGGAATATCATTGGTAAGACTGGAAGAACACATTCTTATTTCTATGTATCTTCTTGTTAACAGTATTGAAAAATCACAATTTGATTGGCATGGTGCTGAGGGCAACAGGGATGGCTTCTCTGTTTCTAGCTTGCATTCTTAAAAATATCTTTCTCTGTGCCATTTCCTTAATGGTCTCCAGTTTTTAAAGATCCAACCAATAGTTAAACCACCTCAAAAATATCTTAGTTTAAAGAATTCTTCCCTCAGCACCACCTCATACTGTACCAAATCATTCCCAATGGAACTGAAAGTTTAACCATTTTGATCCTCATCTGGACCTTCAAATTTCTGACCTTCCATCATTTTACTGTGTGTGCTGTTCTTTCACATTTTTGAGGCAAAATCATTTTACCCTTTCTCGGATTACTATTTCACACACTCTCCTCTCTTTTTAAACCTCCAAATCTCTCTCCCAGCCCCCTCATTCCCAGTGGACTCAATAACAACTTCAGAAGAGAATCAGTTTGTCCCCTCCACCACCAAATCTACCAACATGCCTGACTCGTCATCCGTATTTTGACTTTCCTCCTGTTTCAGTGAAGGAACTGCTCTGGTTTTAAAGGCCATAGCAATTCCTGTGCATTTTTTTTCTACTCAAGGACTCTGCTTGTGCAGTTACCCCTTTTTTTCTGCATTATCATTTTTTCCTTCTGCACTGGAGCATCTTTCCCATCAGTACATAAACATGTTAGATATTTCACATATTAAAAACAATAAAATATTCCCTTAGGTACCATGATCTCTCCTCCAACTGCTTCATTCCTCTGTAGTTGTTTCAGCAATACTACTTCTTAGAATGGTTTATACTTCCTGACTTTTATGACCTCACCTACCATTCTCTCATAAATCAACAAGAACTAGGATAAACTTCAACACTAAAACCTCCAACAAACCTCTTTTTTGAAAAGTAAATAAACTTTCAGCTTGCCAAATTATTTTTTGTGACTTTAGCTAGCTTCTCAGTACTTGACCTACTCAGATTCCCTTATTCTTGAAAAACTCTTGCCCTGACTTCATGTACCCCATGCATATGCCTGGCTTCCCTTCTAACTCAAGGTCAGCTCCATTTAGGGTTCTTTGTTGGTTCATTCTTCTTTTTCTGAAGACTTCCTATTGTCCCTATCTCCTTTCATAATAATAACACTAATTTGCTATCATTTTACCTACTATTTATGTTTATGTACTGATGTTGGCTTTATACCTCTAGGTTTTACATTTTTAAAAAAAATATTTATTTATTTATTTATGTATGTATGTATGTATGTATGTATGTATGTATTTATTTATTTATTTATTTATCGAGCACACAGAGGCGAGAGGCAGAGAGTCTTACACAGATTCCATGTTGTGAGCAGAGCCTGATGCAGGGCTCAATCCCATAAAGGAACTATACACTCATCATCAAATACATTACATGATTTAAGAAGAGCTATATTTTTTAGAGTAGTTAACCCTTCCACTATATCATATTTTTAAAAATTTCCTAAGATAAACAAATATATAAGTAATTTGTATCCTCTTCTCCATGTTTCTTCCCCTTCTTTCTAATTTCTAATTTTACTCAATAGCATTATCTATATTTATGTTTAACATTAATCATTAAATTTTGTGCATGTGACTTTTAATTAAATTTTCTTTTACATATAACCATTAACCATAAAACAACAGGGGGCGTCTGGGTGGCTCAGTTGTTAAGTGTCTGCCTTCGGCTCAGGTCATGATCCCAGGGTCCTGGGACCCAGCCCCGCATCCGGTTCCCTGCTCCACGGGAAGCCTGCTTCTCCCTCTCCCACTCCCCCTGCTTGTGTTCCCTCTCTCGCTGTGTCTCTCTCTGTCAAATAAATAAATAAAATCTTTAAAAAAAAACAAACAAACCATAAAACAACAGTGAGCTACTCTCCTTTTCACCTTCTCCTCTTATCGCCCTTACATTTTTATTAGGGAAGTTGTCCAATGACTGTCAATCAACTCTGGCTTAAGCATCCCAGAGTACTTCTCCATCATCCAGTAGGCTACAACTATACCTTCTCCAACAAGATTTGAATCCCAGCTTCAGGAGGGGGACTCCCTCTTTGGGAAGTCTTCCTCAACTATAAGATATTCTTTAGAGTTTTATTTATCTTTAAAGTTATAGCTCGGGATACCTGGGTGGCTAAGTCAGTTAAAGCATCTGCCTTCAGCTCAGGTCATGATCCCAGGGTTCTGGGATCAAGCCCCGCATCCTTCTCCCTCTCCAGCTCCCGCCTGCTTGTGCCCTCTCTCTCTCAAAGAAATAAATAAAATCTTTAAAAAATAAAAATAAAAAAATAAAGTTACAGCTCTGTTATAGCTAGTAATTCTTTATGTTAAACTTTCTGTGTTCAGATTACTATGTCTCCAGGATGAATCTTGATTGATAAGGGTCATATCAGATATTCTTTTGTCTTAAATATACTTAGACAAACATTACACTGAATATTCTCACCCTCAATCTGGAGAAGTATGCTTGATTCAAATTTTCAACAACTTCAAAAGCCAAGACACTCTTCACATTAACTTTTTTCACCTTTGTAACTGCCCATGAGTCTTTTCATGGCTTTTTATTTCAGATATTTTCAGCAGTACTTAAACAAATATGATGTTGTCTGTCTTGTAGTTTTGTTGCAAATGTGTATGTGTGTTTTCCTTGTCTTTCCTTTATTCTCTTTGTAGCTTCATATGGCCTCCAGGAGGATAAGTGCTGCCACGTTCCCAATGGAAGACTCATTCTGTGGACTTATTTATTTGGTTAGAGACCTATCTCATGTACCCCTATGCCAAAATTCATCTGGTAGGACAAAAATGTCCAGAGAAAAAGTGAGAGTCTATGGTTTGTTGCTAGATTTTGCCTGAAATGTTGATAAGAATGGAAGCAGTATGGAAATGACTATCTCATTATACAAATTTGGTATGAACAATTCAATTCTAGAATAGGAACCAACTGGTTAAATATAAATTCAAGCTGTGATTCCTGAGGAGCTTAATTTTAGGGCAAAGCCCTGAAGTTGGGACAAGTAATGGAAACAGTAGAAAGATGCTGTCTGGAGATGGGGTTCTCTGGAAACCTAAAGTGTAGAAGTTATACATAATTCAAGAACATTTTAGTGGGCATGGAAGCACTTATTTAGGCAGTACAGACCCCAAACCTCCTGGTAAAAAGCAATTTTTTTTTCATTCTTTATAAAGAAATCATATTATTTTGAGTGGCTAATTACCTGCTAATTGTAAACTAGTTGTTGATATAAGGAACCAAAACACCCAAAATTGGTATAGAGCATTTAGGTTTACATAAGTTACTACATAGATTTGTTTTTTCTTGCAAGTGGCAAAAATCCCACATTTAACTATCAGTAATATGACTAGATGCTTAGCTTTCTAATCTTCTGGAAAGAGAATCTCACTCTCTTTCCAATATACACTCTTACTTAGAAATAAATTTATCTCTTTGAGTAGGATTAGGAAATAAGAACTAAGGAGAACTCTAAAAAATATAAAATTACCAGATATAAGGAATATCAATCTAGCATCGAAGGAACCTGTAACCCAAGACTGAGATCCAGACTGTTGCATAGCCATGGATCTTTGAAAGGCAGAGAAATCACAGTGGTATTGGCAGTAGGGGAATTTGCTGGAAATCCACCCTCTAGATGACCAAGGAAAGACCAGAGGAACTCTGCTACCTAACAGCCCAACGTAGATGCTGGGGAGAGAGGGTTGGCCACTGTGTACTGCTGACCACTGTGCTCTGCAGAAGCCATGCATGCTACGGGGGCCAGGGGCTGGGGACAAGCCACACACACTGTAGGAGCTTGGCAAGTGAGCAAACTCTTTATTCCTACCATGTCTCTCTAGGGCCCACTCCTGACCAAGCTTAACGCAGTGCCAACCGGCAAAGAAAAAGTAAGGGTTTAAGGGGCATCTCCTCATTTTCACAAAGCAGGCAAAAGGATGAATTTGGGCAGAGAAGCAATGCTTTGAAAGCTGAACTACTTGGTTTAATAGTTATATTAATGCATCAATAGTCTTTAATACTCAAATGTTTATCAGAGATAGTGATACATATTGATAGAAATTTCAATTCACTTGAACAATGGTAACAACTCCAAGTAAATTAGCTTTGAATGTATCAAATAAATTAGTTTTGAAAATATTTGAAGGAACAGTAAGAAAACTCCAAAGAGAAATGAATAGTTGTGTAATTGTTATGGAATATTTTTAACATACTTATTTCTTTAGTAAAGAATAAAGAGAGATAATAGTAATTTGATTATAAAGGATTTGGACAATGAGATGAACAAACTTGATCTAAGGGACATATATAAAACACTACTTTCTACACCAGTCAAATATAGTATTTCCATCATTCACAAGTAGTACATAAACAAAATAATTGACCATATAGTAGGTAATAGAACAAGTCTCACAAAATTTAAAGATGTTACAAATCTCATCCAACCAAAGGAAGTCATTTTAGAAAGCAGTCACAAAACAATAACAGCAATGATAGTTACAGAAATCCCATCTGTTTGAAAACTAGAATGCATACTCCTAAAGAACTTATGGGCCAGGGCGCCTGAGTGGCTCAGTTCGTTAAGCGACTGCCTTCAGCTCAGGTCATGATCCTGGAATCCCTGGATCAAGTCCTGCATTGGGCTCCCTGCTCGGCGGGGTGTCTGCTTCTCCCTCTGACGCTAACCCCTCTCATGTGCTCTCTCTCAAATAAATAAATAAAATCTTTAAAAAAAAAAAAAGAACTTATGGGCCAGAGGATAAAATTTTTTTAAAAATTTAAATTTTGTATTCTAAAATTTAAAAAAACTCTAATAATTCTAATACTTCCCATAAAAATTCTAATAAATATCAGAATATATTTAGAATGGAATAAAAATTAAAGCAAATGATATCAAATTGTGTGTGACATTGTTAAACCCTTTAAAGTACATACACGGAACATGCCAGGCACCTAAGTTCCCAGGTTCCTGGAAACCAGAAAAGGGACTTTTCTCTCTGCCAGCCTGCTATAGAGAATATTAGTATAACAAGGTAAGAAATGCACAGAGGGATGACAACAGCAGTAGCATGGCATCTGATTCCCAGGCATGACAATGCATTGGTGCTGTGGCCCAGTGATGGGACCAGTGTGACCACTGATGCTACCAGGAGCTGGTGTTCAGAGACAGGCATCTATCTGCTCTGGAACCCTAGCATAACCTCATTTGGGGCTTAATCTGACTGTGATCTCTAAGGCCTGCTCTCCCGCCTTCCACGAGATTCTGTAAGCACTAGATTTCCTTTCCATAAAGTCCATTTGTGTTCTAATCGCCCACAGTCAGCTTTTGTTGCCTGAAACTTAGAATCCTCATGGCTAAAATAGCCTCAAGCTCTTTCACTGTCTTTTCCGCAAAAACATTTCCCATTAACCCTCATAAATGAAACCTCTTGCAAGCCTTATTTTCCTTAGAACAGTGATTAGATTTATACTTATTAGCAATACCAGAGATTGACATTTATTTAATTAATGAATCCATTGTTTGATATGACTAGAAGAAATCTACCAGGCTTATGGTTCTATAAATTTATGCTTATTAAGGGTCAGTTTATAAATTATTTTTTATCAGAAGAAACATGAGAGCAGAACTTAAGCAGTCATAGGTTTGAATTTAAACTCTGTCACTTAATAAATGAATGATCTTCAGAAATCTACTTATCTACTATTTTTAACCTGTATCCTTATTTTGAAAATGAGGATATTACTTCTGAGATATTTTTCTTGGAAGGATACTCAGTGCTCTGCCTACTACCTAATTAGTTATCAACAGTAGTTGTTTCTTTCCCCATAACATCCTTCATGATGCTCATTGATCATCTCAACAAACTTCAGTACATTAATAATGTGTGAGTCCAACTACATATTTTTTTGCTAACAGATTTTCTTTTTTATGTGCTTTAGCCCCATAGATTTTATTGATCGTTTAACTTTTAAGGAAAGATCAAAGTTCTCTTCCTGCGTCAACTAAAAGGTCTCTTAAAAGATCAGTCTTACATTTATATCTGGAAGTATACTAGTAGAACGACTATTTTTAATGTTATCTGAATCAGAAATTTGACCTTTTGTTTTTAAATTTCTTTTAATAACTCAATCCATTAGGTTCTTGTAATTTAAGTATGCTTTGCCAATCTGACCTAACGTATTTATCTGTTAATACCAAAAATAATTTATATATGATTTAATTCTGTGGTCTTCTCTTCCTTAGGGTATTTTTTCATTGTTCTTTGCTCATAAATAACTTAAATCTTTATTATTATGGATTTTAATAATTTTTATTAATTTTCAAGGTCCAAGAACAAATTGAGCAATGTTATTGGATCTTTTTCCCTTTGTGTAAGTTAGAAGCTAACAGCCCCTGGCCCAAATGTCTTTCAGAGGCCCCAGGCAATAGAATCATACAACTTATTCCACCTTTTGATATCTGTAATTCCTTCACTGATAATCCATGCCAAAGAAACTACGAGGTATACTATTTCATGACCATACTATTTCTAGGGCTAAAGTGAGCTCTCCTAGCATCCTCTAAACCCACATTATGTGAAGTAGTATGGTGAATTACCTCCTCTACCCATTCTTTTTACAATTTTATCTTTTCAAAATTTACTCCCAGTGGGGCCAACAGATGAGTGGATAAAGTGTGGTATACATATAATTTCACTCATATGTGGAATCTAAAAAAGAAAACAAATGAATAAACATACAACAAGCAGAATCAGACCTATAAATACAGAGAACAAACTGGTGATCCTCACAGGGAAGAGGGGTGGGGGGATGAACAAAATGGGCAAAGGGGAGTGGAAGGTACAGGCTTCCACTTATGAAATGAAGTCAATGGGGAATAAAAGGTACAGCATAGGGAATATAGTCAATGGTATTGTGATAGCCCTGTATGGTGACAGATGGTAGCTATATTTGTGGTAAGTGCAGCATAATGTATACAGATGTTGAATCACTATGTTGTACACCTGAAACTAATATGACTTGAGTGTCAACTATACCCAAATAAAAAGATGAAAATAAAAGAGAAAGTGTGGTAAACACATAAGCAATGGAATATTATTCAGCCTTTATTTTTATTTTTTTAGAGATGTTATTTATTTATTTGAGAGAGAGAGAACACAGAGGGAGAGTGAGAGAGAGAAGCAGACTCCCCACTGAGCGGAGAGCCCAATGTGGGGCTCGATCCCACGACTCTGAGATCATGACGTGAGCGGAAGGCAGACGCTTAACTGACTGAGCCACCCAGGAGCCCCTATTCAGCCTTTAAAAAGAAGGAAATCCTGCCATTGAGGACATTATGCTAAGTGAAATAAGCCAGACACAGAAAGAGAAATACTGCATTATCACATTTATATGTGAAATCTAAAAAAAAAAAACAAGTTAACTTCATAGTAACAGAAGGTCAAACTGTTGTCACCAGGGGCTGCAGGTTGGGGGAAAAGAAGTAATAGTGATGCTCAGTATCATTACTCACTATGGAAAATCCTCTGATTTTCCGCACTACTTCAGAAAAGTGATTATCTCCTGTTAAATATTTTATAAATCTATGTCATACATAACAAAATTGTTTTTGCTAACATCAATAATATGGAAATAAAGCAGAAATTTTCCTTTATTTACTTCTAAAAATAATTGTTGCCATCTCTCAAAGATTTTGCTATAAAGACATATTCTTTTACTATATAAAGGATCTCAGGGCATTTATATTATGGTAAAACCAGATATATTCACTCTATTGGACTTTTTCTCAGTGCTCCAGGAACATACCACAGAAGTGCCTATTTTTTTTTTCAAAGATTTTACTTATTTATTTGACAGAGAGAGACACAGCGAGAGAAGGAATACAAGCAGGGGAATAGGAGAGGGAGAAGCAGGCTTCCCGTGGAGCAGGGAGCCCGATGCGGGGCTCGATCCCAGGACCCTGGGATCATGACCTGAGCTGAAGGCAGTCGCTCAACGACTGAGCCACCCAGGCACCCCAGAAGTACCTATTTTACTGTTATTGTTTACCCTACCATACCTCAAATCCTAAGTTTTATTCTATAACACATGGCATGACTGGAAAAAATGAATCCTTTCCAGAGAGACTGGAAATCTCTGAAAATTAGCTCCCTGAAAGCAGTAGGTCAATGGGGCATCCCCGAAAATCATGTTTGTTTTCCTGGAAAGAACAAGTAGTAGAAAAGGAAAAAAAAAAAACCCTATGGAGGGAAGAGAAGCAATGATTTGGGGTATATAAAGTAGTGGATGACTCCACAGGCAGAATTTCGTCAACCCTGAGAAGTGGTTTTAAGTTTGAACAGATTAAGTCCTGAAGAAGGACTTAGGCCTCCAATCCAAGCCTAGGTATCAGTGCCACCAGAACAAACAAGATGTTGAGGGATTTGCTTTTTGCCAGCATAGTCCTGCTTCAGCATTCCCAAATCTACCCGAGCAGCAGGCAAATATTTTACCAAATCCTCAGGGAACACTTAAGAGCTTAGGGAAAACCTTTTTCAGTTGTCAAATATTCTACTACTGTAAATTGACTTTCTACCATTCTGAATATTGCATGGCTTGCAAGTGGTGTCATACTATACAGGATCATAGGTTTGCTAATTCTCAAATGTATGCTAGAATATGTTTGAGAAGTAATAGGGAACTGAAAGAGAATGAAACTGAATGGTCCTGGAGTTTTTCCACTGAGTGTAACCGTGGGAAAGCAGGTCACCTCTGTTATTCCACTCACATGACACAATAAGATAAACTCTTCCCACTTGCCAGCAATTTCAAAGATAATGCATCAAAATAGGCCCAAGGTAGACTTTATCTCCTCTCCATTTATTGCCATGACAATAATTTCTTACAACCTTACGATTCCCAAAACGGAGTGGGATTGAACGAGCCTTGGACGAGGTAGACTGGACTTCAATAGACTCGTCCCAGTTGTTTCAAAACCACAGCATTTAAACTCTTGCAGTGAGCTAGGGGACATTAATTATGCCCTAAGTATCATTGATGGACACTTTTCAGTTACAAATATAACAATAAATGATAGGCCAAATTTGTCTAGATTTTTAAGACAGCATTTTAAAAATCACTGTAGATCATTATGATTATTCTTTGATTGATACCATATTGTAACCTAATTATTCAAAAGATAAAATATATATAATAAAATATTTGACTTGAGTTTGTTTCCTATGACTTTCATCGTTAAGTTTGCAATTCAGAACAATGATAATTTCTTTTTGTGTGTTTGTCGGAGCAGCAAGCTAGACCTCACCTAGCCAAGATTTCTTCAGGGATCTCTTCTCTCCTCCTTCTTCTACCCTATACATAATTTTTGCCTAGTTCTTCATACTTAAAGCATTGTATTGAGGTGCCTGGGTGGCTCAGTCTATTAAGCATCTGCCTTTGGCTCAGGTCATGATCCCAGGGTCTTGGGATTGAGCCCTTCATCTGGTTCTCTGCTCAGCGAGGAGTTTGCTTCTCCCTCTCCCTCTGCCACTCCCCCTGCTGGTGCTCTCTCATTGTCTCACTCTCAAATAAATAAAGTCTTAAAAAAAAGTGTTCTAAAAAAAATAAATAAAGCATTGTATTAAAATGAACTGTATATATTTCATTGTATCCTTTAAGGTGGTGTGTTTTTATCATAGCAGCTAACTATTTGCTGAAATGGCTTTTATTTCCACCTGAATAATATAGAGAACCATGAATTAATTGAATTGTAACTATCTGTGCCCTAAGACTGGAGTCAGAGCAATGATTTCTTGTCATTGACCAATCTAAAAGAATTTCTTTTTCTTTTTTTTTTTTTAAAGATTTTTTATTTATTTATTCATGAGAGACAGAGAGAGAGAGAGGCAGAGGGAGAAGCAGGCTCCCAAGGAGCAGGGAGCCCGATGTGGGACTCGATCCCAGGACCCTGGGATCATGATCTGAGCCGAAGGCAGACGCTTAACCATCTGAGCCACCCAGGCGCCCAGAATTTCTTTTTCTAACTCTGAAATAGTCTCAGACTTCTTCAAATCTTATTCAGTTTTTTTTTTCTTTAGTATCAGGAACCATATTTTTAATGTATTCACAATTGGTCTCTAATGTTTAAATAGCTTTTACGTCTTCTAAAAATCCTTGGCAAAAGCAAATTTCAAGTTTTTTAGTTCATTGATCTTTTAATCTTTTGGATCCTTTATCTTTTTAGGTCTTTGGCTTTCCTACTATTCTTTACTTCTTGGTTTGTTTCTGTCAAGAAAGTTTCCATATTCTTACTCTTTCAATGATTATAATACATACTTTGTGTTCATATAATGGTGTATACTGCAAAACCTTTATCAGATATTGACTTATGTGAACGTCCTTGTAATACTATAATGAGGAAACAAACCTAGAGAAATGACTTGCTCAATGTCACATAGTTAAGAATAGAGCCAAGGGGCGCCTGGGTGGCTCAGTTGTTAAGCGTCTGCCTTTGGCTCAAGTCATGATCCCAGGGTCCTGGGATTGAGCCCTGCCATCAGGCTCCCTGCTCAGCAGGAAGCCTGCTTTTTCCCTCTCACACTCCCCCTGCTTGTGCTCCTCTCTCGCTGTTTCTGTCAAATAAATAAAATCTTAAAAAAAAAAAAAGAATAGAGCCTAGACTAAAGTCTTGGCCCTTTGTTCCTAAACCCTGTTCTGACTCCAAGGGTAAATCTTTATCCTCTAATCCAAAGCTACTTCAAAAAAGAAATTTTTGCATGGTTTTGGTATCAGAGTTTTAATAGCCTAATAAAATGAGTTGGGGAATTCTTTCTCCTCTAATTTCTGAAAGAATTGGATAAAATTGCATTTATCTCTTTATTGAGTATTTGTTAGAACTTGCCTTAAAACTCTCTAAGTTGAGCGACGCCTGGGTGGCTCAGGTGGTTAAGCATCTGCCTTCTGCTCAGGTCATGATCCTGCGGTCCTAGAATCAAGTCCTACATTGGGCTCCCCGCTCGGTGGGGAGCCTGCTTCTCCCTCTCTCTCTGCTGCTCCCCCTGCTCGTGCTCTTTCTCTCTCTCTTTCAAATAAATAAATTAAATATTAAAAAAAAAAAAACCTCTCTAAGTTGATTATTTCTTTGAGGAAAGTTTGAACTCTTGAGTCCATCCATTTAATTATTATGGATTCATTCAGTTTTTCTCTTTCTGATAGTTGTGCCAATTTACATTTTTTACAACACTGTTCTTTACACTTAGTTTCTAGATGCTTTGGCACAAACTTTTACATACTATTTTCTTTTTCCCTTCTAATATTTACTGAATCTTTAATTATGTCTTTTATTAAAATAATTATTTCCTTTGTAATGTCACTAGAGAAGTTCATTTTATTAAATGTAAATGTGGATAGCATGGTCAGATTTGGTGAGAAGTAGTTTATATTTGAATTTATAAATAGACCGCATCAATGTTATCATGGACCTTCTCTTAATGAGTTAATTGAATAGACTCTGGAGAGGCTAAATAAATCCAAAGATTGGATCATTTTATTTATCTTCAGTATTGAACATTCTCTGCACAGAAGGGGCCTTGAGAGTTATAGTCATAGGAATAAAACTTTTCTAATATTCTGGGCTATCCTGAAGTTTCTATTGATATACCTCTTCTGTAAATTTTCTTTTCATGAGTTGCCACTCATACAGATCCAGGGCTAGCTTATCTCTGATCACCAAAGATAAGTATTTACTTTTCAGATGTCCCAACAATTAACTTACAAATTTCTGGGGGTTTTAAATATATATTTTAGCCAAAATTTGAGGTATAATAGGCACATTTATATAAATATCTGCTCCACAGTTTTCTATATGTGAACACGAACTCTACTCTGACTTTTGGAAGATGAAGTGTTCCTGGGCATTTCTTAATTCACAGCTTGTTGTTTATAAATATCCAGTCTGTGATGGTCAACTGCTCACCTGATATTCTATAATTAGGTTTAAAGATTTTATTTATTTATTTGACAGAGAGAGACAGCGAAACAGGAAACATAAGCAGGGGGAGTGGGAGAGGGAGAAGTAGGCTTCCCGCTGAGCAGGGAGCCTGATGCAGGGCTTGATCCCAGGACCCCGGGATCACAACCTGAGCTTAAAGACTGAGCCATTCAGGTGCCCCTATAATTAGGCTTTAAATATTATTAAAGGTCCTGTAACAGTCTAATAGCTTTTCTTTCAGGGAAAATGATTATTAGCCTAAGAAGTTATAGCTTTATTTAAAAGTGCAAAATCATCCACTGCTATTTTCCCATAGAAATTTGCCACAGGGTCAAGAAAGCTTCAAAATCAGGCACAGTTCTTTGATAATAACTTACACGTGTTTTTTTATAAACACCCAGTGGCCAAGCTACTTGTACTGCAGTGTGAATGTGCTAAAGAAACTACTTTGACTTCTTGTCCTATTCAAAGTTGGTAGCCAAAGTTGAATGAACTGGTCATAGGACACATTAATAAAGCATACATTAACTCCAGATCAAAAAGACCCAATTTCTAAGTGCAGAATATGCAAGCTGCAGTAATTTGTCATTCGATTTTTATTTATTTATTTATTTATTTTAAAAAAGATTTTATTTATTTATTTACTTGACAGAGAGAGACACAGTGAGAAAGGGAACACAAGCAGGGGCAGAGGGAGAGGGATAAGCAGGCTTCCCGTGGAGCAGGGATCCCAATGCGGGGCTCGATCCCAAAACCCTGGGATCATGACCTGAGCCGAAGGCAGACTCTTAACGACTGAGCCACCCAGGCGCCCCTGTCCTTCAATTTTTAAAAGAATGTTTTATCATGCCCAGAAATTTAAGTAAGGTGGCTCCAGTTTATGCATTGGATTTGTATCTTACTGTTTGAAATGCATGCATCTTACCAGAGCTACCTACTTTTTCTCATCATTGATTTTTTTTAATTTATTTTTATTTTTATTATTTTTTTAAGATTTTATTTATTTATTAGAGAGAGAGAGAAAGCACAAGTAGGCAGAGAGGCAGGCAGAGGGAGAGGGAGAAGCAGGCTCTCCACTGAGCAGGGAGCCCAATGTGGGGCTCGATCCCAGGACTCTGGGATCACGACCTGAGCCGAAGGCAGCCACTCAACCGACTGAGCCACCCAGGTCCCCTCTCATCATCGATTTTATAAGTATTTTGCATCAACTAAGAGGAACAGATAATGGCCTTCATATAGAAAGAAATCAGTTTCTGTGGAATATGTTTTTTTGGGGGGAGCAAAACAATTAATATAATTCTTAGGTAAGGTGGGAAAATTTTAATGATATCTTAACTTATCAGAGTAAAATCACATCACTCCAACTTTATTCAAACTAAGTAAATATTATTTTGCCACTCTAATGGCTATATTGTTATTTCTATCTCCATTTTCTCCAGGAATGGAATAAAAAATTAGAAAAGTGAGGAAGTGACTTCCAGAGAAGCAGGCCAATCAATAAGGTGTGTTATTCTTTTTTTTGTTAAGATTTTATTTATTTGAAAGAGAGAGCATGCGCAAGTGAGAGAGCACAAACAGGAGCAGCAGAGGAGGAGGGAAGAACAGACTTCCCACTGAGCAGGGATCCTGACGTGGGGCTCAATGTGGGCTCCATCTCAGGACCCTGAGATCATGATGTAAGCCAAAGGCAGCCGTTTAACCAACTCAGCTACCCAGGAGCCCCAAAATGTGATATTCTTAAAGTTGATTGAAATAAGAGTTTCAAACAGAATAGAGATGTCAATTCGAGTAAATGCTATTTATAGGTTAAGTAATAGAACACTGATTACTGATAATTGTGGGGTTTAGAAATACGGAAATTTTTGGTAACCCTATAAAAGCAATTAGATGATGTACCTCAATATAATAAAGGCCATCTATGACAAATCCATAGCTAACATCATACTCAATGGTGAAAAGTTGAAAGCTTTTCCACTCAGCTCCCTAGTTCTTTTTTCCTCACATAAGTAGTGCCTTGCTTCAGATATAACAGATGAAGTCTCTAAGTAGTGCACACAATACATCATGTACACAAAAAACTAGTTTAGTCATAAAACATATCCATATTATACTCTGATAATTACTTAGCTGACACTAGTATTTTCTATAAGTCCATGCCCCATAAGTCTATAAATTATAAGTTCGTATTCATAAATACCATCAAGAAGTTTGACGAATATGTTTACAAGGAGTTCTGGCCAGGTCATTCTTTCTCTTTTGTTTTCTTTTTTTTCGATCTTCCATGCCATTACCAAGTTAGGAAATGTGCATTGTGTACTACCTTCTAACACTAATAGTATCTATCAAATACTACTAAAAAAGAGTGTAAAAAAAAAAAGCACAGATTCCATTTCTCTGACTTCCTTATCAAATGTCTGTGATTGCATCCTTTTTCAGTAAAAATGGAGTTTTATTACATTTTTAAAATGCTTATTAAAAGCTGCTAAGAAATGGTTTTAAATCAACTGCTCCACAAATAAACAGAGAGAAAATAAATGCTAGCCATTTTCTGTCAACAATAGCCCATTTCTGTTTCCTGGTAAGTCATTATAATTACAGATAAACTAAATCTCAGATATTTGTCAAGAAGAGCGAAGAGTCTGAGATTGTATCCTACTTACAAGCTCACAAGTTAGCCTGCCTCAGTTTCCCCTGGCAGAAGACATGAGATATCTGGGTCAGAGAAATTATACAACTTGTCATGCCTGTAATAGGGACCAGGATGGCTTCTAAAGTGCCAATTCCCACAGCATGACATGAAGTGGTCCAGCTGATACCTACACATGCAATGTCATGTATTACAGTAGAAGAATGCCAAGTTTAGGGAAACCAAATCTTTGATATTTGGAAGTAAGCCTGCCTGCCCCTATTCCAGAAGGAAATGCAATCTCTTTCTTTCAAAGATATTCTCTCTACTAACGTCCTTCTAGTGACAGTCCAGAAGAAAGAAATTTTGTGTCTCCTTGTAAGACAAGCAAAGAGGTGAAAGCCTGGTGGGTGAATTGTCTCCCAAGAATATTAATGGTGTTCTTTGACTCATTTATGGTGTTACCCTTGAAAACACAATACTATAAGCAAATTTGAAAGACATACATATGCCGAAATGTCACCATAAAACATGTAAGGGGCTTAAGCTGTAATGTCTGCTAACATGAATTATTTTATTGTCTTGTTTGTAGTTCTTTTTTTCCTGCTAACAAATTTGGTAGGATATATTTTTCTTCAACTTTTACGTAACTTTTTTCTTTCCTTTTCTTCTTTTCACCATGCTGGGGATAAATGTTTGTGAAGATAGAGAAAAATGACAGAGTTCTGTTAGTACAGTTTTTCACCAAAATTTTGCTATAAGACCTGTATCTGTTGATGAGGAAAGGTTTGTTTTTGACTGAGATCCTATTTTCATAAAAACATTTTAGTATTATCCTATTAAAAAAGTCAATATAAGCAAGAAAATGGTGTGTTTGACTCAAAGACTCTGTTGACAAAACCAGAATTTAAGGTTTTTGTTTGGAAAGTTATATTAGCAAGACAAAATTTTTCATGTCTTGAAAAACTCTACCTTTGCCTAAAGGAACTAAAGTCTCCTTCAGGTTAGCATAACATCTGAGGGTTTCTCCTGGCTGAGGCAAAATAACAGAGCCAGGAATCTGGTTTGTTGGGTTGGCAAATGCATTGAAAATATGCACATATGAAACTTGAAGGAAGCATACAGCAAAACCTACTGAGAGGAATGACCAAAATGTCTACCTTTGGTTGACCCTGGAGATAGGCCGACACTTCCCATTTGAAAAGTACTGTAAAGTTATAGTATTCCCTAGACTAATGGAATATTTAAGAACATTTAAGAGAAACATTTCTTTTTAGTAATTTACAAAGATCATACATATGGTTAAGAGGACATGATACACTGTGGTTGGGCTTTGACTAAACCTTAATCAAAGCGTACAGGTAAATGAAACCAAGCAACTCTTCCCCTCTGCTTCTAAATTATTAATATAATCATGCCAAGGTTTTCATTAGGAATAGTAGTAATGCTAGGGATGCCTCTCACCCAGAGAATGTAAAGAAATGTGCTTCAGCTATCATTTGAAAGTAGATGTTATATCTAGAAAGTCTTGATTTATTTTATTGGTTTTAGTTTATTTAGATAAGTTCCAAAATGAATTTCCTAAAGGAGATATTAAAGAAGGGAATCAATGAAATATGAAAAGTATATATTTTATTTAAAGAAAGTTGATTTTTCTCATGCATAGGAAAGAATATTACTGAATCATACAGCCCAGTGGAAAGGATGATGGAGTCTGACCTTGGATACAATACTGCTCACAGCATAATGAAGGTAAGTGAGAGGACTAGTGATGTACCCCATGCTGAAAGATGCCAGGTCCCTCAAACTCAAGGTTTCTTTGAGAACCTGTAGATGGAGTCACTTAGTGAGAAAATTTGGCCCATGAGTTGGAGATATAAGGAAATATCACACAAATAGGATGTCTCAAAAATGGGGAAACAAACAAACAAACAAACAAACAAAGTTAGGTGGATTATGAAGTGTGTACCAGGTTCTGAATCTGGCAAAAGTTGTTTTAAGAATCAAGAAGATATGGTCAGGTAAGGTGCGTCAGTAGAACAGTAAAGAGACCTGAAAAGAAGTAACTGAGAAATAGTCACACAATAAAACCAGAGGAATTGGTTGAAGGCTTGGACAGTTGAGAATTCTACAACATAAACAACATAAAAATGAGAGCTTATTACACTGAGAAGAAAGGATACAAATATCAGAAGGTATCTGGCTGGGAGATACTGATTTCTGTCATCTCCCTAATTACTTAGAGAAAACATACTCCAGTTGGAGGGAGAGTATTCCTCCAATCTATTTCTAACCACATCACCTATCATTTATATTATCAGTTCATAAGAACTGCCTTTGGTATATAATAAAACATTTGGACTCAGGATACAATTTCTTACTATGCCCCTGGTGTTATTATGATGTAGTTTTCACAGATTACATAAAATCAAAGTATGATATATTTGCAGTTGCTGTGAATCTATGTAATTTTGTTCAGTCTTTCAATTTTCTGTAATTAATTATCCCCTTTGGTAAATGAGGAACAGTATCATTGTAATGGTAAACAGTCTTGTTAATGATATAATAATTCTAAAGCAATGAAGAAAACTATTTGAATTTAAGAAAAAAAATAGGCAAAGGGGAAAAAAAGAAGGAGAGGTTACCAGAGGGGAGGTGGGTTGGGGGATGGGTAAAATAGATGATGGGGATTAAGGAGTGCACTTGCTCTGATGAGCACCTGGTGATGTATGGAAGTGTTGAATCACTATATTGTACACCTGAAACTAATATTACACTGTATGTTAACTAACTGGAATTAAAAACAAAAAAAAGAAAAATATTGAGAACAATGAAAACAATTCTATTTGAATCAACATTTTACAAATCAAATCCGGGAGTTAGTAAAAAAAATCATTACTGGGGCACCTGGGTGGCTCAGTTGGTTAAGCAACTGCCTTTGGCTTGGGTCATGGTCCCAGGGTCCTAGGATTGAGCCCCACATTGGGCTCCTTGCTCGGCGGGGAGTCTGCTTCTCCCTCTCCCTCTGCCTGCCACTCCCCCTGCTTGTGCTCTCTCTCTCTGTCAAATAAATAAAAATAAAATCTTTAAAAAAATCATTACCATACCTTTGAATTCCCATCACTACCACACAATCATCACCATGACCATAGACCACATCACCATCAACATTAACATCATTATCATCACCACCAAATTATCTCCCTTCATATCAAACATTATTATTCTAATGATAGTACAAGGAAGGCTTTCATTTTTGGAGCTGATTAAATTACAGGGAAAGCTCACAACCACAAAATAAAAATCATGTTCCTACTATTGACATTAAATACATTGGTATAGAACAAATGTCATTCAACAAGGTAACATTCTTTTTCTCTGCATCTATAGTAATCATAATATTAGCAGTAATTACACTCAGTCTCTATGAGAGTGAGAGCATCAGTACTAAGAAAGAAAAGAGGGGGCAGGTGGAAAAGCAGAAAGATGAGGGGACTAGAGAAAGAGAGAGCTGCTGATAGTTTTTAAGCATTACAATATGCCAGGAATAATATAAGGCATTTTTGCATATGTTAACCAACTAGATCCTAATAAAAACTACTATCTGGGATATATAATTTCATTATCATTTTACAATTAAGAAAAGCTTAATTTTTTTGCCAAAATTATATAGTTAATAAATCATAAAGCAGGAATTAAAAAATCATGAACACCAGGGTGCCTGGATGGCTTAGTCGGTTAAGCGTCTGCTTTTAGCTCAGGTCATGATCTCAGGGTCCTGGGATTGAGCCCCAAGTAGGGCTCCTGGCTCAGTGGGGAGTCTGCTTCTCCCTCTGCCCACCCCCAACTCGTGTGCGCATGCTTTCTCTTGCTGCTCTCTCTCTCTCAAATAAATAAATAAAATCTTAAAAAATAATGATAAAAAGTCATGAATACCTAATTTCAGATACCAACTTCAAAATGCATTTTGATATGGTATAAATGTAACAATAGATTGGCCACATTGTTTAGGACAGCAAAAAAGATTATCTTAAAAATATTATTCTTGTAAAATAGTTCCTTAGTTGAAAATTTAGCACTTACCTTCCTTCCTTAAGAATTAATTTATCTCTAGGCTCTTTTACCTTTTTCCAAAACTATGTTTGTGTAGCAGTAATAGCTACCATTTACCAAGTACCATTATGTGACATGAAGTGCTTTAACTATGTTACCCAATCAATATATTACATCATTTAATTGACTTTTCAAACAAATATATGAAATATGCCCTATTATCTCAGTTTGTATGCAATAGAATATCGAGCCAACATCTGGGCTGGCAGGTGACTTACTGGAGACTCAATTTGCATTCTAGTTTATTTTGTTTTGGCTTTGTTACTATAGGAATTTATTTTATTCATGTTTAGCACTGATAACTAATAATATAATATGCTGTACTTTCTAAATCATATGTACTTCATCAATCATACCTGTATTAAAATGAGTAGGTATTAAAATGAAACATATTTTTCCCTCTTTCTGGAAGGTAGACAGAGTTTTGTGTGCCTAAAGTTTGATTCCTCTAACTTCTGAGAAATCAACAGGTGCTTTCTAGATTCCAAAGTGTAAGCACTTCTCTTTTTTTGTGTTAGAAAGAGAAAGAATGCCTATATATTCTCTGGACAAAGACAAGGAGGAAATGGGATACAGTTACTCTTAGGTAGAAGGATATCGAAAATGAATGGCTGAATACTGGCTGATACCAGTTGGGCTGGTTACCCTGGGGCCTGACCCAAGAGAAAACCAGGGTTAATCTTACCGTAGACAGAATGGAGTCTTCACTCAGAAGTTCTGATATAAAAGCCTTGTCCTATTGAGAGAAGAGTGGGCAGATGAAACATCACAGGAACAGGGAACAGCATCCAGCAGAGAGGAGGCAATACTGCAGAGGTTTCCATGGAAAGAAGAACAAATCACAAATGTGAAACCTATAGTTTGAGGCACCAGACATCTTTGTGACTTAGGAGATGGATGTCCAGTGGGTGTCATCTGCTCTGAACCAACAATGAACTACTATGGGAATCCCTACCATTTTGGTAGGTGGGTACTTTTTTTAGGGTTCCTGAACCCAATTTTGACATGAAGTATTGAGATCCCCCACATACAGCCTGAAGCAATTCTCAGACACCCTGATGGTGCCAACTCGATTTTGACACTATCTACCAGGGAATAGTGTCAGATTCCATAAGTTAAGGGTTCAGTCCTGCAAGTCTGCTCCCTGCCCCCCACTTCAGATGCCAGCCCCAAGCCATAGGCTCTTACCTGTGCTTCTGACCAAGCAGTTACAGTTCAGAGACTGGATAGATTTGCTGGAGCAGCTCATAGAACTCAGGAAAACACTTAGGTTTACCAGTTTATTAAAGGACATGAACCAACAGCCAGATGAAGAGATATATAGGGCAGGTCCTGAACAAAGGAGCATCTGTCTTCCTGGAGCTTGGGGCCTGGCTCTGCGGCACCTGGTGCGTTCTGGAAGCTGTCCGAAAAGGGACCAAAAAATTGTCCTCTTCAGTTTTTATGGAGGCTTCATTAGGTAGTCACAATTTACTAAGCCATTGGCTGATTCAACGTCTAGCCTCTCACCCCTCCCCAAAGGTAGGGGAATGGCACTGAAAGTTCCAACCCTCTAATCACCTGTTTGGTCGTCCTAGCAACCAGCCCCACCCTTGGGTGGGGTCCAAAAATCACCTTCATTAATAACAAGACAGCCATTTAACACCCCTTCTGGCTCTGAAATGTTTCTAGGAACTGTGTGTGAAAACCAAATATATCTGAGAAATATATATTTGGTCATCTGAATAACCAAATATATATTTCTTATAAATCATTGTATTGCAACAGGAGAACAGGTTTCACATTTATTTATAATATTGAGACCTGTCATTATATTTCACCATAAGTGTTGCAGACCAATTAGGACTGCTGAACTCTGCCAAGCAAATTTATGTTTAAAATATTTAAGGAACATAGAAAAGCTCACACAGATAGCAATTTGAATAGAGTTTTGTCTAAATCAAATCTTTTGCCCAGTATTTTTCAATAAGATGGACTTCCCCCCTTCTCCTTTTTTTTTTTTAAGATTTTATTTGAGAGAGAGAGAGAGTATACAAGCAGGGGGAGGGGCAGAGGGGGAGGGAGAGAGAGAATCTCAAGCAGACTCCCCGCTGAGTTAGGAGTCCCATGTGGGCTTGATCCCAGGACCCTGAGATCCTGAGCTGAAAGCAAGAGTTGGATATTCTAATGACTGAGCCACCCAGGCACCCCTCCCCTTTCCCTTTTTTATATAATCCGTTACATTTTTTTTTGAAGGGTTAACGGAATGCTTTCAGCATAGGCGCTGTAGCTCCTTTTTCTCGAAACAAAATGAATACCCCCTTCATTCTTTTTTTTTTTTTTTAACATATAATGTATTATGGGTGCCTGGGTGGCTCAGTTGGTTAAGTGACTGCCTTCGGCTCAGGTCATGATCCTGGAGTCCCGGGATCGAGTTCCGCATCGGGCTCCCTGCTCGGCAGGGAGTCTGCTTCTCCCTCTGACCCTCCTCCCTCTCATGCTCTCTGACTCTCATTCTCTCTCTCTCAAATAAATAAATAAAATCTTAAAAAAAAAAACATATAATGTATTATTTGTTTCAGAGGTACAGGTCTGTGATTCAACAGTCTTAACACAATCGGAGGGGGAGACGAACCATGGGAGACTATGGACTCTGAGAAACAAACTGAGGGTTTTAGAGGGGAGGGGGTGGGGGGATGGGTTAGCCCGGTGATGGGTATTAAAGAGGGCACGTATTGAATGGAGCACTGAGTGTTATATGCAAACAATGAATCATGGAACACTACATCAAAAACTAATGATGTAATGTATGGTGGTTAACATAACATAATAAAAACAACAACAAAAAAATATGTAGTCATACACACACACACACACACACACACACACATATATATATATATCTCTTAGAATCTCATTATATCTTGAGCCAATCCAAGCCCTGCCAATTAGTAGTTACTCGATTGTGGACAAGTTATTAGATTTAATCTTCCTGTTTCCTTTTATGGAGAATGGGGGAAAATAAGTATCCTCATGGCATCATTGTGAAGATTAAATTAGTGACTGGTGTATAGTGTTAGTTATCATTGCTTTTTTTTTTTTTAAGATTTTATTTATTTATTTGACAGAGAGAGAGAGAGCACAAGCAGGGGGAGTGGGAGAGGGAGAAGCAGGGTTCCCACTGAGCAAAGAGCCCGATGCAGGGCTCAATCCCAGGACCCCGGAATCATGACCTGAGCCAAAGGCAGACACTTAACTGATTGAGTCACCCAGGCGGCCCAATCATTGCTTTTATTAGATGAACTTACACGGAGAAGAAGACATTCACATGGTAGTTAACATGAATAGAAAGAGGAGTGAGAAATTACAAGGGAACAAAACCGCAAATTTTATAGTTTTACTTAAGGACATGTAGTTAAAGCAGTTAAAGCAGTTAAAGTGGTTTTTAAAACTGGTGGCTCCTGTGTCAGAATCAGCTGTAGGCCTGTTTTTTTTTGGCCAGCAAAATGTTAAATATAAAATAAATCTGAACACGTTTACCTGGGCGTGATCTATTAGGCTCCTCAGTCCAATCCACCCCCATTTACCTGGCCTAATTCACACTTTGGGGTTACTTACCTTGCCACTGTCTTAGCTGAGTTTGCGAACCCAAATTTAAATCTGTGCTCATTAACATGTGTTGTTCTTGGGTTAATGCCTAACATCTGATTGTTGCTGTTTGTTGACTTCCTTCTCCTTTCCACCTGCCCAGCTAGAGGAACAGCATCCTAAATCCCACATGGTTTTATTTTCATTTTTACATTTTTTAAAAGATTTTATTTATTTATTTGACAGAGAGAGATAGCGAGAGCAGGAACACAAGCAGGGGGAGTGGGAGAGGGAGAAGCAGGCTCTCCGCGGAGCAGGGAGCCCGATGCGGGGTTCCATCCCAGGACCCTGAGATCATGACCTGAGCCGAAGGCAAACACTTAACTGACTGAGCCACCCAGGCGCCCCATCATTTTTACATTTTAATTTAGATGTCTGGAATCAGAACTCATGTTTGTTCTGAATTCCATAGCCCATATGGCCCCAGTGTCAGAGCAGAGGTTGAATTATTGGCCAGCATTAAGAGAAACAGCCTTCCACATTGTGTATACACTTTCAAGATCAGAGAGGATTTAGAGGGTTGCTGTGTGATTTTCTGGACTGGAATTTAGCCAAGAAACTATTATGTTTACAGTTATACTGAGAAATATCTCAGAGCAGCTTTAAGTACTAAAACTAGAGAGAAGAACTCATTTAATAGCACCGTCAGTAGCTTGGTTCCTACCTACACAAAGTTGGGACTTTGGGAAAGTATTTATGAGTGAACTCTCCTGAATCACTGATCCCACTTACTGCGGTAACGGATGTTCCCTTGGAGGTTTCCCATCTACTCAGTTCACTCATCCAGGTTTATGAGATGTGACAGGGTTGTAGTGCAAGGAGATGGCTGCTATTTATATAGCAGATAGTAAAATTTGACAATAAACTTAGGGAAAGTTTTGCAAAGATTGTATCCTTTCTCTAATTTCCTCTAGTTTATTTTCTGTGATGTGTACTCAGTGCCACACACTCTGACATTAAATTTTGTTTTCTCTATTCAAAAATATAAGCGTGTGTTTGGAATAGGTGTGTGTTTAAAGAGTAAGAAATGGCTTTTTGGTTTTATTGTTTTTAACAGCTTTATCGAGGTATCATCGACATACAAATAATTGTACATATTCAATGTGTCCAATGTGATGGACATATGCAAACACTTGTGATACCACCACTGCAAACAAGGTAATAGAATATCCAGTGGAGAAAGGATAGTCTTTACAACAAATTGTGTAGGTAAATCGGAGATCCATATGCAAAAAATAAAATTGTACACTTACTTTATGATATACACAAAAATCAACCCAAAATGGATTAAACACTTGTCTGTGAGACCCGAAACAGTAAAAGTTCTAGAGGAAAACATAAGAGAAGGGTTTCTTTTTTTTTTTTTTTTTTTTTTTTTAAAGATTTTATTTATTTATTTGAGACAGAGAGAATGAGAGAGACAGAGAGCACATGAGAGGGGGGAGGGTCAGAGGGAGAAGCAGACTCCCCGCCGAGCAGGGAGCCTGATGCGGGACTCGATCCAGGGACTCCAGGATCATGACCTGAGCCGAAGGCAGTCGCTTAACCAACTGAGCCACCCAGGCGCCCAAGAGAAGGGTTTCTTGACATTGATCTTGGCAATGATTTCTTGGATATGACACCCGAAGCACAGTCAACAAAATCAAAAGGAAGTGAGACTATCTCAAACTAAGAAACTTCTGCACAGAAAAAAGAAACAATCAACAGAATGAAAAGACAACCTGGGATGGGGTGAGGAAGAATATTTTCAAACCATATATCTGATAAGTGTTTAATTTCCAAAATATATAAGGAACTTATATAACTCAATAGCAAAAATAAATAAAATTAAATAAAATGACCTGATTGAAAATGGGCAAAGGACTTGAATACATATTTCTCTAAAGAAGCCATACAAATGGATAACAGGTATAGGAAAAGATGCTCAACACCATTAATTATCAGAGAATTGCAAATCAAAACTTTAATGAGACCTCACCTAACATTGAATGTAGAATGGTACAGCCATTATTAAAAACAGTATGGGGATTCCTTAAAAAATTACAAATAGAACTACCATATCCAGAAATCACACTTATGGGTATATATCCAAAGGAATTGAAATCAGGATCTCAAAGAAATATCTGTATTCCCATTTTCCTTGCAGCACTAGTCACAATAGCCAAGATATGGAAACAACCTAAGGGTCCATCAACGGAGATAACAGGTAACGGAAGTGTGGTACATACATAGAATGTCATTTGTTCAGCCTTAAAAAAGGAAGGAAATCCTGCCACTTGCAACAACATGGATGAACCTGGCAGTATGCTAAATGAAACAAGCCAGTCCCAGAAGAACAATGATTCCGTTTATATGTGGTATCTAAAATAGTCAACCTCATAGAAGCAAAGTGTAAAATAATGGTTGCCCATAGCTGAGACATGAAGGAAAAGGGGAGCTGTTATTCAATGGATATAGTTTCCGTTATGATAAGTTCTAGAGATCTGACAACATAGTGCTTATAGTTAACAATATGGTATCGTGTACTTCAAAATTTAAGAGGGGAGGTCTCATGTTAAGGGTTGTTATAAAAAAGAAAGAAAAAAATGGCTTCTATTGATAAAATATACCCTAAATAGTGTCCCATAAGTAATATTTATATCACCGCACATGAACTAAAACATGAACAATGGTTATCAAATTAGATGTGTCCTAACAGCTTAACTTTATATTTTTTGCCCAGTATTCTATTTATTGATATAGTTGACTTCAATTCGAGTGCAGTTGTATGTTTTAATTTAATCATCTCACAGAAAGCAAAGAACCAAGGCATTTTTTTATGACAAACATTTATTTGTCAGTCTTTTACTCTCTGAACATTATACTATTAGTAAACTCAAATTTGAAAACCAAGTATTGGTATCAATATTGGTATCAGTTAACTTTTTGTTACCTTCTATGAAAAAATGTAACTTACTTCTGCTTCACTCTTTTATCTTGATGGTCATAATGTTCTAGAAAAAAATAAGAAAATTTCTAGTTATCATCATAATGCCCTTTTGTTCCATGTCAGTCTTTTACAGTAAATAGATACGTGAAGACTTGCTTTAACAAGCTGTACACGTTTCTGTTTGATTGTTGGGGCCAATGCACAAGCCCATGAGGGAGAGACTTGTTGAGGTGTGGCAAGTTGCAAACACCACCACTGAAAGATAATTCCAAACCTACCTGTTTTATCTCACTCAGTTAGCTTAATAACAAATGACTGGTTTAAGACTAAATACCAGATATATTTTAAATTTTATATGAGGCAGGGGCATTATTTGAAAGGCATAAAGATTTAGAAAGCGTTAGATATCTGGGAGAACTAGGGAGAGATAATAATTTAAGATATGAAACCCTGAGTTGGCAATATTTTTTTCCCCACCCAGCACATTAAAGAATGGGTGCAGAGTCTTCTGGTTTCTATTGTTTTTGATGAAAAGTCAGTAGTTTGAAACACACTGATCTGTATGAATGGCACTTCTATTTTCATTTTTAAGTTGTAGCTATGTGCTATGTTCCTAGGTTATTTTGTTCAACCTGCTCGGGGTTCACTGAGATTCTTGAATGTATAAATTTATGTCTTTTACCAAATGTGGGAAATTCTCAGTTATTATTTATTTCTTAAAGTATTTTTCTTTCTGCCACATTTTTCCTCTTGCTTTCTGCAACTCCAATTGCATGTATATGAACACTTGGTATTATTCCACTTGGCTATGAGATTCCACTCATATTTTAAATCTTTTTTCCATTTGATCTTTTGTTCTGTTATTTTTTTTTTCTTTTCGGTTCCTCATTCTATTTGCTGCCCCCCCCCCTTTATTTTCTATTCTTCATTGAAATTCCTACATCTTCATTTACAACCAGTATATGTTATGTTCTTGAGCATTGTGATAATAACTTAAAAATCTTTGCTGATTTCAAAATCTGGGACATCTCAAGGTCAGTTTCCATTAGTTGCCATTTCTCCTTCTTATGAGTAACATTTTTCTTTTCTTATGTAGAATAATTTTGGTTTGTATCTGGGAATTATGAACTACACATGGAAGACAATCTGAATTATATTGTTTCTCTAAAGAAACATTAATTTTTGTTATTGTTTTATCAAGCAGTTTACTTGCCCCAACTAAAATCTCTGTGTCTGCTGCTGTGGGAAGCAGATGAATTTTCAGTTCAGTCTTACAGACTTAGTTGGAGATGTTTATCATCTGTCCTGAATATTCATATTACAGAGATTAGGAAGAGATTATATACAGAATTTGGTGCCTTGTCTCTCTCAGGTCTCCTTTCCAAGATTCCTCTCCACACTTAATGTATTGTAAATATTCTGAAATGCATCTGCTGGTTCATCAGGTTGGTAAAATGAGGATATCTGTATCAGTTTTACAGCTCTACATGGTGTAGAGTAGGGACCCTCTTCATTCCAAAAGTCATAAAAATGGGAAACTCACCCATAACTGTTCTCTTCTTTCAAGTGTTGAACCCTTCCAGATTCTGTTGACTTTTGGTCACTCTCCAGAGGCTTCAGGTAAGTTGTTTTATATTTACATATTTGTGGGAGAGTTAGTTTAAATAAAACCATTTAATTTATTTTAAGAAAAACTTATTACCAAATGCCCACTCCCCTGAAAGTCCTCACAAAATACCTATTGATTACACAATTTTTTTTTAAAGATTTTATTTATTTATTCATTAGAGACAGAGAGAGGCAGAGGGAGAAGCAGGCTCCCAAGGAGCAGGGAGCCCGATGCGGGACTCGATCCCAGGACCCTGAGATCATGACCTGAGCCGAAGGCAGACGCTTAACCATCTGAGCCACCCAGGCGCCCTGATTATACAAATTTAAGTTCACTAGACTTTCACATTAAGGGAGAATGCCACATTGACAGAACCTTAGTATGGGCACGAAAGGTAGAAATCTAGAGAGAACAGTTACACAATCTTAGGACCTAGACAAGGTGACTTTAAAAGAATCTTTCAAAGAGGAAAATTGGTTGAGAATGTGTACAGTCTACAATATTAAGGTTTGGTTTCCTGGACAAAGTGAAACAAGGGTTTTTTTTTTTTTAAGATTTTTTATTTATTTATTTGACAGAGAGATAGAGAGCACAGATAGGCAGAGCAGCAGGCAGAGGGAGAAGCAGGCTTCCCGCTGAGCCAGCAGCCGGATGCGGAGCTCCATCCCAGGGCCCTGGGATCATGACCTGAGCAGAAGGCAGATGCTTAACCGACTGAGCCACTCAGGCGCCCTGAAACAAGGGTTTTTGAATGATTCATGAGTAAGGTGTTAGTTTTCATACGTTGCTATTTTAATTTGTTCAAAGGCTTATCTTTCAGTAGCAAATATTTCCTGAAGCAAGTTGCTATGTATTTTTATGTGGTTCCAGTATTGATTAGCCCAGAAACAGAAAAGTATGTTTGTTTCAGTTCCCAACACTTAATCTTTGATAATATATTGAAAGTTGTAAGTGGAATATTTGAGAAAGGATTACAGATTAATAAAAATAATATCTTTATTAATTAATAATATTTTGGGGGCACCTGGGTAGCTCAGCCTGTTAAGTGTGTACTTTTGGCTCAGGTCATAATCCCAGGGTCCTGGGATCCAGTCCTCCATCAGGCTCGTTGCTCAGCTGTGAGCCTGCTTCTCCCTCCCCCTCTGCCTGCTGCTCCCCCTGCTTGTGCTCAGTCTTGTCAAAAAAAATAAAAAAAAAAAAGTTTAAAAAAAGAAAAATATTTATGACTGTTAAAATGTATTTTGTAACCTCACCTAAAATAAATATCTGGAAAACAAGAACTTAAATATTTGGTTCAAAAAATATGAAAAAAGTTGAAAAACATTGTTTTGATGTAAATTGATTAATTTACATTATAGTTTGTTCTTCGATTTGACTTATGTTCAACTTAACATTGAATTAGTTTATGTTTTGATAAAGTTAATTCCTATAGCAGGACCCACAAAACGGAGGTCTCCCCACTGGCCCGGCGTTCTAAATCTGCCAGGCTGCATTCATCGGAAGCACCTGTCAAAGAAGCCTAATTTCCACCACTTAATCCTTGAACTCAGCTTTAGCTCCTTCCCCCTTCCCGAGAAAGCAGGACCGGCTCGCCCTATAAGGAAATCCTCCGCCTCCCAGCCAATCATGCTTTGCTTCCTCTTCCGCTTAGTATAAAGCTGCTCCGGGCCAACTTTCTCCAGAAGAATCTGTGGTGCTGGGCAGCTCCTGGGTTCCTCCGACCCGTGGATCATTTTACCTAGAATAACGGTGTCAAACTCGTTACTAAATAGTCTGACGACAAGACGAGAGCAGCATTTGGCTGCTGAAGATTCCAGGTCAGCTCCTAAATTCAGGTGAAGCTGCTAAACCCTCCGCCGCTGCTTCGCGCCCGCTGAGATCTCGGTAAGCTTTTCTCCAGTTGAGCTCCCCTAATTTCTGGGTCTGAGCTCATTGGGGTTTTTTTGTCTTAAGCCTTCTGGGTGGAAAATTGGGATATGAGAGACTCCAGATTTTTCACAGTGAAACCTAGTGGGGCGCACACAGCATTTGGGTTTGTGGCCGAGCTCATGTACATGGTAAGCGCCTTCATGGGGATCTAACAGGACTCAGGAATTGTGCACAGGCAGCCGGAAACCTTACCGCCTGGTTGAATTAGGATTATTTCCAAAGGAGAAAATAATGCGGACCTCTAGGTCTAAAAACAGCATGATAGCGCCGTTGAGGTTTCACAAAAGCCTCAAGGTAAGTACACAGCTTAAATAAGTACACAGTTTTCTTCCATTTTATAATGTAAGTTTGGTTAACAAATTGAAGTCCATCGGAAAAGTATAAGTAAGAAAATACAGTTTCACGTATTTGCTAATAGCCAGCAGACTACAATATGTATTTTAAAGCCAGCGTTATTTTAAATGCTATAAACCCACGTTATCTTCAGTCGTAGGCAATCTTCAAAGCAAGGTAAGAGGAGAATATGCTCTCTTGTTATGGCATTTCTTTTTACAATACATGGCTTAAAGAGGAATGTAAAGAGAGAGTGAGCACCTTTCCAGAAATAAAATAATTGGAGTTTAACCCAGAAAAATATCCTAGGGCCTTGATTAAAGAGCAAGAATAGCAACAACCCAATAGGCAATATAAAAACTACCACTGCCAACATAAATGTCACTTTTTGGAAATGTTGGATTGAACTATGAGAAAAACATATATTGACAATCTTTATAATAAATAAGAAACGAAAGTAGCCCATTTGAAAAGCCAAAATAAAGCAAACCTTTTTCTTTTTTTCATTTTATGTATCAGAATGGATAACACCCTGCATATATGAGATATGTGGTTATTTGGGCTTACTCATGTACCCACTCTGATGTAGAAAGTACTTTATTCTTTCTGTGCATCTGAACACTTGATGCAGTCCCTGAAATCTTTTCCTTTGTACTCAGATCATCACTAATTTCTTGTCATGCTCCATATTCTAAATTAAAATCGCCAGTTAAAATAATTCCCATTTTTCTTCTCCCTAAGTAAGCCCACAGCCAAAATTATTGCGATAGTGTAATGATTTTGTAAATTCAAGTTCTTTTTGTGTAGAAATATCTTAGAAAAACTGTCGCGTATTTCAGGGTGTAGAGTGAGCCAGATTTTCTTGGAACTATAAATAGATCCCAAATGAAACTAAAGATATCAAATATGCCTTTATTGTTCAAAGACTGGGTAACCTGATATCCTCTTTTTTCCTTTTTTTAAAAAATATCTTGCTTAGATTATATTCTTGAAGTGAATTACAGACTGTGATGTATTTTCCTGAGTTGTTAAAAATATGTAAATATAAGGGGCGCCTGGGTGGGTCAGCTGTTAAGCATCTGCCTTCCGCTCAGGTCATGATCCCAGGGTCCTGGGATGGAGCCCTGCATTGGGCTCCCTGCTCCGCGGGAAGCCTATTTTCCCTCTCCCACTCACCCCTGTTTGTGTTCCCTCTCTCACTGTGTCTCCCTCTGTCAAATAAATAAAATCTTAAAAAAAAAAAGTAAATATAAGCTCTAGCTAGTTTGTGAATATTTGGAGTTGGATTACTGACTCTTAGATGTACAGATGATGTTGCTGAGAGAGAACTCAATTTCATTTTCATGTTTCTAGGAGACATTATTTTTGTTTCATTGTTTAACTGAGAAAGAGTTAATCTTCACATATAGTATTTAGGGCATATGCATATTTACTTAATTGACTATTGAGCTCTTAAAATATTTTGCTTTCACAAATAAGATACAAAGATAATGTCCTAAGATCAAGTTCAAATATGAAAAATACATTGATTCACTATGTAACTAGAAAAGAACATGATTTACTAGTTTGTAAAAATATGTTAAACTTTCACTCTCCTGAAGAATTGTTGGGTGGTTTAATGGAATTGACCGTTATTTTTCATCAACCAGTATTTTTATCATCGAAAATTTAATTGGACATGTTATTTTGAAGAAATCTGACATAATTTTTCACTGTTAACAGTGTACACTTGCATTGTGTCAGTGGAGGTCTCGGTTCTGGTATTCCCCACGGAAGATTTACATGAGCATCCATGCTCGAATAAAGACATCCAGAAGGAAAGCACAAAGCAGTTCATTAAGGACCATACACTCTCAAGATAGAAGAAGAACGGGCAGGCCCAGAGGTGGCAACTGCATGAGGGTTAGGGGTGTCTCTTCTTTTTATGTTTGCATAGGTTATGGGTCATACCTAGGGCCATCTCCAACTGAGGTTGTTTCCAACGCTGTAAGGGATTCCTCCTACCGGTTGGAGGGGTAGTTTTTGACCTTATAAGGTTCTTGCCAGAACCCTCATGGCCATTTTCCCCCAGAGGTTAGGGGTGGGTTGAAACTGCATGCAAATATATTATAATGAAGCTATAGGCTATTGTAGGACACAAGCTGGAGAGGAGAGCACAGGCTCTGCACCTACCATTCTTGGTCTCATAGCCCCAGGAGGTGGGAAACCACAAACCACTGTTTACTGTCACCTTGCCTCCAGCTCATATATAGCTAATTGCCTGTTCTATCATTACTCATCTACCCTCATTCTAACTAGATGTCTTCATTACTTTGAACATGAAAATATATTGCTTAATGTTACAATGCATGTTTGAATCATTCCAACTTCCCCATTATTGCTTTACTTTGTATCTCAGAATGGAGTTGCCAAGGCATATTTTGGTTGCAAGAGAAAGATTTTAGCGTAAAATATGTTCCTAGCACTGTTAGATACCAGATTTCTTCAATAAGTTTTTGCTGTTGAGCTAAACTATAAAATGTCTTCACCTAGTCTGTTTTCGGTTTTTCTCAAGACTTTTCCTTGATACATGTTTTTTAATCCATTTTTTAAAATTTTATTATGTTAATCACCATACATTACATCATTAGTTTTTGATGTAGTGTTCCATGATTCATACATGCCCTCTTTAACACCCATCACCAGGCTAACCCATCTCCCCACTCCCCTCCCCTCTAGAACCCTCAGTTTGTTTCTCAGAGTCCATAATCTCTCGTGGTTCATCTCCCCCTCAATTTCCCCCCCTTCGTTTTACCCTTCCTACTATCTTCTTCTTTTTTTTTTTTTAACATATAATGTATTATTTGTTTCAGAGGTATAGGTCTGTGATTCAACATTCTTACACAATTCACAGCGCTCACCATAGCACATACCCTCCCCAATTCTATCACCCAGCCACCCCATCCCTCCCAACCCCCACAACTCCAGCAACCCTCAGTTTGTTTCCTGAGATTAAGAATTCCTCATATCAGTGAGATCATGTTTTTTAATAGGATTTTGTTGTTTGAAACACCCTTGTACAATACCAGTCTTTAAATGACCACAACAGACTATGAAATGTTTTCCACATCAAGAGGCAAGATTCAGAAAACAGCACCATTAAAGCAGTATTTCGGTGAAAACAGTTATTACTCTTTCTTTTTGATTAGTAATCCTTTCGAACTATATCCCAGTCTTTTTTATACCTGAAACCCTCAATCTCCTAAGAATTCAATCTTGTTTTCTTTGCTACCACTTGCAACATAATTAAATGTAGTCAGATCAACCAGAGCCATTCCATTTGGATATATCTTTCTACCAGCCCTAAAACCATGTTACTTTGGGGGGAAATTTAATTAAAAACAAAATGTTCTGGGTACTCAGAAAACCCTTACACAAAGGTGGAATATAAATAAAACTGCTTAATTATTGAATAGACATTAGGCCAGAATGCGATGCACATCTCAAGCGATCCACTAAAAGACTGCAAGACAGAAAGAAATCTTAACCCTTTTATATATCCAGGCATGTACACCCCATTACTTACATGTTCTGGAGATGAACAATAACTAGTTCTCAAGTAATAGGACTTGACAGCACCATTTGTCACATGTACTGTGTCATGGATACATTTGGTAATTGAGGTGGCCATCTGTATTTAATTGGCTTTATCCAAAGGAAAAATAAACTTGTATCTTCAGATCAGGAGATGATTTAGCAACTTGGTGGGAGGTACCCATGGAAGTTAGGCTCCTACCATTCCATAAGCTGGGAGATAACAGAGCTATCTTCCTTGATGATTACGTTTCAAAGAGATAGTCCCCAGGTCCTTGAGAACAACATTCCTGGGCCAACCCTGCAGGAGCCTTATTTACCTTTTAAAAAAATTTACATACATTTTATAGAGACAGAAAGAACTTAAAGTTTTCTTAAGTAAATGGTCTAAGAAAAGGTTAGGGGGAGAATTCTTTTTCCTTACTTTCAACAGAGAGATCTCAAACTCTTACTTTTAATCAGTATTTGCCCTTACACTACTGTTGTATTGTTTATCCAGAGAAAAAGAATTAATAGGATATTGATTCATGCAGTTATGTGGGCTGAGAAATTTCCAGATCTGCAGTCAGCAAGCTGGAGTCCCAGGAAAGCTGATGGTGTAGTTCCAATCAGAATCCCAAGACCTGAGAACCATAAGGAGCTTATGATGTAGTTCCAGTCTGAAAGCCAGCAGCAGGCTCCAGATTCAGGAAGAGCTGATGATTTAGTTGGAGATGAAGGCAGGATAGATATATGTCCATGTTCCAGCTCAAGACTGTTATCCAGGAGGAGTTCCCTCTTATAGGAGGGTCAATCTTTTTTGCTGTTCAGGTCTTCAACTGGCTGGGTGAGGGAGAGGAATCTGCTTTCCTCAGTCTGTTGATTCAAATCTTAATCTCATCCAAAAGACTCTCACAGAAACACACAAAATAATATTTGACCAAATATTCAGACACCTGCTGGCCCAGTCAAGTTGACACATTAAATTAACCATCACAGTGATCAAGTTGAGTATCAAAATACCTAAATTCTTCTCATTACATTAAGAAAAGATTTTTATTTTTTCCTCAGCGACCCAGTTTTCATGTTAGCATAGTACATTAGATAGCATTTGAAAGGAATGGATAATATTTTGGGAAACACTGTAAAAAGCACATTACCTAGTGGTAATATAGTAATATCCTACTGATCTCCAAAAGAAAATTTTTCTCCAATAGTATATGATATGAATGTTCCCTTTCTTTCCTAATCTTACACTAATTTTTACCGGAGAAATTCTGTAACTCTGCTAACTTTTTTTCTTGTAAAATTCTAAATACTTAATTTTGACTTGGCTTACTCTCTGTTGGTGTATATCGTGTTTACCATCATTTCAAGCTTCTTTCTGAACAACTCCAGGAATGTTTCCTTGGTAATTCAGGTAGTCAGAAATCTAATTTCATCCTAATTTTGTTGATGTATTTCTTCCAGTTTCATCCCATGTGCTCCAGTTAACTTGTGCTTTCATTGTCCACATGAGCTTCACTTTCCTGTTTCTTCGTAAGCCATTACCACAATTAGAAATGGTCTCACCTCTATAATTTGGTTTTTAGTGTTATTTATCCTTCAGTGTTCATGTCTGCAATTGTAATCTCCTTAAATCTTGACACAGTCTTCCACCTGGAAGAGCATCTTTAATCGCTTGTATATTATAAAAATACTTCTCTTACCGTGTTTGTCATATTCAAGTCTTTCTATCATGCTTGTTTTCATATTTTTTAATTCTCGAAAATACTGTTAATTCATAGAGAGCAGGCAGTATTTTTTCTGTCCCTCACATTCTCTAGCAGTAGAGATCTTCAGTTATGTGTTAAATAAATGAATTGATGTGTACTGATAGCTACATTTAGGATTCTTTAACATCTTTCAGCCTCTGGATATGTCTTGCATGACGGTATTGCAAATTTACACTATAAAGAAAAATGTTATTGTAGTTAAGTTCTGAGTAACATCAACAGACCCTTTAAAAAACATTTTTATGGAGGAAAAGGTGAGTAAATGTTTTATTGTCTTTACTAAGCTTAGGTGTGTTTAAAAGCAAGTAATTTTGGTAAGAGCTAAAAATGCATTTTCATGGTAAAATGGTAAATTTTTTTTTTAACATGAACTGATCATTACCTGCCATGGGAATGGAAAATAATTTGTTGAAATAGATTTCAAGGTGAAAATCTTAATATTGTTATAATGAAGTATAAGAGATGGCTGAGGGAAGTTGGGGAAAACAACTTTAAAGAATTATAAAAAAAACAACAAAAACCAACTGCTTTTTCACCTGTAACTTTTTTTTTTTTTCCTATCATAATTGTCAAAGAAACTTCTGGTATCCGCATTCCAGAAGTTCTGCTAAAAAGGGGGGGGGGCATTATTTTGGGGTGAGTTAAATGTATAAATTTGAGAAAGAAAACAGTATTATAATTTATTGTTTTCATTTTATTTTGAAGTTGCAGTTTAGAATGCAGTTTAACATACATATTATGTTATAATGGTTTAAATAACAAATTTAAAATCCTGTAGTAAAATTTTTTCCCCTGACTTATCAAAGAACAATAGAACAAAATGTAAATGCTATAAGAGGCCACTGGTCACCATCTTGCCGTTATTGGGTTGTTCCTTAAAATATATGCTCCAGTGATTTGTACAGTGCTGTTTTAGCAATTTTAAATGGTTTAGTTGATGGGTTTCACATTTTTTTCCTGGAAAACAATTATGTAATGTAACTCTCAATGGTTCTGTTGTCAAGATTTTCTTGTGTTCTTGCTTCCATTTTCTTGTTTTAAAAACAAAATGTATATTATTGATGCATTATTAATGCTATGTTAACTTTATATAATGTCATTTATACATCACCTCTCCTAGGTATTAATAATAGAACTAAGAGTCATTGATCGAACATACACTAGGTCAGGAAGTATTTTAAGCACTTGGCACGTATTAGCTCATTAAATTTCAAAACTTATTGAGGTAAATACTATTAGCTCCATTTTACAGATGAGAAAAGTCATATAAAGATTATTTCTTGCTCAAAATGATCTCACTAGAAAATAGTAGAGGAAGAGGTAGAGAATCCAGGCATTATGGTTGTGAAATCTGCCCTCTTACCCAGTGTGAGTCACTCCTTCTTGACATTTAATATTTAACAATAATCAAAATTGAGATTATTTGGAAGATGGTTTTTGTTCCTCCCCACTTCAAATTCCATACTTACTTTTTGGTCCAAACTTTGTACATTTCAAAATGCATCTTTTGAATATTTAAATGCAGTATCAGAAACAACATGTGTTATAAGTAAATGCTTCATCTCCTAGTGCACTATACCTGTGCATCATTAGTGTTACAATTTTGTAATCATGTTTAGAATATTGAGTTTATACCTTTTTCTGTGTTAAATTTCTGTCTACCATTATTATAGAAGTTACTCCATACAATTGAAATTTGTCTTACTTCCAAGCTCTGTCTGAATTTTGTAAGCAATGTTTATTCACCAGCTGCCAGGAAACTGTCCATTTTAAATCAGCATACCTCATTCTCTTATTTTCCTTCATCAACACCCCTGCATAACCTTGTCCATAAAATGGTTGTTATTGTACCAGAGATTATTTTTGAAGGGTAAAATAGCATTGATCCATAAACCCAGAAAATGTTTGAAAAGCCCACTTAACATGTCCAAATTTCAAATGTCATAAAATACTTAGTTTTTTTTTTTTTCTAAATGAATGGAATATAATAACGGAATCCAAATAGAATGGAAATATCCTGACACAAGGATATTATGCAGTGTAGTTGAGACTTTAAAATAATTTTGTATAATTAGTTAATGAAATGTTGAGCTATTTATTCATTTTTATAAAGCAAGAAATCTAATGTAAAATATTTGAAAACATACTTTTCTCTGCCAGATCCCTTAGCAGAAATTAGAAAACATAATTTGTTTGCTTCAGCTCACAAATTTCTTGGATTCTATTACACCTTCAAAGATAAACTCTGTAAAATTATTAAGAGGAAACCCTTACTTTTAGTGAAAAAAATTACTTTCCAGTATCATTGATATTCAGAAATTATGTGGATGATATTATAATAGAACTTTATAAATTTCCCACCTTACACCCAAAGATAAAAAACATAAAAAGGGTTTTAATACAGCAGACTTATGGCCAATTAAAACCAATTTTCTATCTTGGATAGTGCTACTCTACCAATTTAAGGGGTCATGATTGTCATCCATAAATATCAAATTATTAGTGATGTCCCTCAACCATTTTTAATGCCCTAGATAGCCTATTATTTATCTGCTGTCTTTACTCTCTTCTGTGTGCAATCTTTGTTACTTTCCTCAAATCACCTTCGACTGACTCCTGCTCATCCTGCAGGTGTCAAACATCCTTTTGAGGTCTTACTTGACTTCTGAGACTGGGCTAAAATCTCTTAAAATGTCCTTTATCAAGTCCTTCTTTATATGTTACGGATATTACTAGTGAATTACTTCTTTTAACATAGTGGTTGCTCTTCACATACCTGTTCAATGCATGAATTAATGCCAAGCATTAATTTATTTTAAATCCTGCACTTTGAGTGTTTTCATACTTTATTGATGAGGAATACTGTCATGAGCCCAAACTGGATATATAAAATTATATTTATTTTATGTATCTTCATTAATAACAATAGATGTATTATTGTGATCTTCATGTTCTATGATAAAGTTTAGAGGTCTGTGTTCTTTTTGCACATTGCTCATTATCTCTGTACTGTATCTGCCATTAGCTTTCCTTATTTGAAACTAACAGTTCTTTAATCTTTTTAAATGTCATTTTTCACCTCAAATCACATGCTCTGCTCTCAGAATATTTTGAAGTGTGGTGATCTTAATTATATACAATATTTTGTGGTCAGTAAAACAGATTCTTCACTAAGGGAAGTTTTGTTCTTTTTTTAACCAACCTTTGTTCTGATTATTTGGTAATGATAGCACATTGGTTGATTATCTTCAGGGAATTATCAAATTCTTCCTTGGTTATGATATAAGTCAGAGGAGTATGTCCTATGAATGTTAGACATTGTGTTTTCCTAAATACAATTATGTGGTAATTGTTCACAGAACCATATGATTATCTCTCAGCAAATGAAATAATTAATATCAACTCAGTGAATGGTTTCCTTTAGAACTACTTACAGAAATAAACTTTTGTTTCTGATGTCTCCTGATGTTTTTTAAAAACACACTGTTGAATTGGAAAAACCCAAAAATGCTAAGTGTATGTGAAGCATCCGTAACATTCTTGGGCATAAACTACAACCATGTCCAATCTGGTTTAGTCTGTAAGCCCATAAATCCAAACTCCTTGGTGAATTTCAAACTGACTCTGCCGTTCTCAACTGTCCTAATAGTTTTCCTGCTTAGAAGAAGGAAAAAAGACCAAAACAGCATTTGTGGGAAAGAGTTAACAGCCTTTTTCAATCTACAAATACAGTGAAAACTTATAGGATGCACAAATTAAAACTATACAGAACTTCTTATGGTGGCACTTAAAATGGGATGAAAATGATATAATTTCTCAAATTATTTTCTATCCTGAAAAAAATTGGAAAAAAACCGTTCATTAACAATATTTCAATTCAGTTTAGACAATCAACTTTTTCAGGCTATTTTAAAATTTAATCCGAAGCAAAAACTGAAATTAATAGTGGTGTTCCTAGCATTTTAATGCTGTTTCTCATTTTCTTCTGAATTAGTTATTTCTCTTACATGTTACTAAATTTAGTCATTTCAGAATGAATTTACCTCTGATCTAGGATAAGAAGCTAAACTGAAGATTGATTATAGACTCTGTTCCACTTGGAAGAAAAAAAAAATAATTTATAGGAAGTGAGCTGCTCATTGAATACTATTGTGTTCTAGTCATTATTTCCTAACTTCAAGGACAGGACTCCTCTAGGATTCTACCCAGTATTGAACTTGCATTCCTATTGGTAAGTAATGACCTCGTAATTACTTCAAACTCTAGATCAATCACTTCTCTGGTGACTCTTGATAGAGTAAAAACATTTTACACATTGATTTTCCTTATTTAATTCATCTACTTTCCTGTCTTGTTTGGATTCCTTGATCCATTCAGTCTTTACTAAAATTCATTTAAAGATAACAGATGATCTTTCTCATATGTTCTAAACTGTACAATAGATTGCTTCCAATCTATAAATAGTATCAGAATGTACACGGAGAAATAGAATAGTATGTGAAATGTGTGATTATGGATTCACCTACATTACAGAATTGAACATGTACCCTCCCTTTCAGGAAGAAGGTGGTTAGACAGTGAGGGGGGTAAGCATTTGAGTAAGGTTGGGAAGAAACATAGGGACAGCTGGTAACTGTTTATTCAGGATTGCTGTACTAAGAAAAATCACCATCAATTTAACAAATTCACTGAACAATTTTACTTGTCTAAGTTTATTTAGGGACCAATTTAGTTGCAAAGACTTCAATTCCACCCAGAAAACAAGTGAGAAATTACTCTCTTTGTTGAGTATTCCACAGTTTTTATACTGAGTCTATTTCTGCAATACTGTAGGCCACAAGCAGTTTGACTTTCTTGACATAGTTTAATACATGATATTGTTTGCATGTGTACCACTTAGAATAAATATTAACCCTGAACTCTGGAGATATTTCCACATGTTCAGATACTCATTCCACAAATGATCGGTTGGGAGAACTTGGGCCAATTTTGCAACTTCTCTATGCCTCAACACTCATGTGTGTAAGTGGAAATTTTCATGTGTATATCATAAGATTACTGCAAAGTTTAAGTGTGGCAGTTGCCATGATATACTTAGAATAATGCATAATGCTTAAATTCCGTATAAATTAGCTATCATTCTGAAATTTTTAGATCTAAGGCTGAAAAGATCAGATATATTTTTACTAAATACAAGGAGTTAGTAGTTTGTTTCTTTATGTTTTATTTTGTTTCTTAGCAATCAATAGTTCATAAGTCTGATCAAACAGCTCAGCTACTTTTTGAGATGTTTTATCAATTTTCAGGGATTTTGGAAGGGATCAAGAAATTGAACTAAATGTTCAAAGTACTTTCCAACACTAAGTTTATTAATCAGAGTCCTTTATTTTGTAAGTGACAGGATCCCGGAGAGAAATATCTTAGGCAAAAAAAAGAACTCTTAGAAAGATAACATCTCATTGAAAGAAGTGGTGAACAACCTTATAGCAGGGCATTGAGAGACAGATGGGTTTCAGACAAAACAGACTCAAACACGGTCATAATCCCATCACTCAGCATGTTACCTGTTTTCTTCTCTAAATGTGGACTTTGTTCCTATCTGGAAATTGTTCAGGACACATCCATGAAGAATTTCCAAGTTGCTCATGCTATAATATCTACAGAAAGGGAAAGGTTGATTCTTTCCTCCACCAGTTCCATAGTTTCTAGAACAAGTGGTCTATACTTAGTATTCCCCTCCCCACCTTTTTTGTCTTCTACCCACTCTTCTCTGGTAACACTTTTCCCACTTGGAAGGACTGATCTCAGCTAAGATCACCTGAATGCCAAATCCAATGATCCAATGATTATCAAAGCAATTTATTTTAATTTTGACTGAGCTTGCGTTTTGAGAGACTAATTTCTGTTGAGTTAAAACATCCCATTCGAAATCTAACCTGATAAAAGATACATGTATGAGTTAGGCATAGCATGTAAGCCAATTTAAACTAAGTAGTTTGTTTATATATTAATGTGATTTATGGAGACCCTTTTTCTTCTCCAGTTGAAAACTGTACCCCCTCCTGTCTAAGAGGTGAGATAGTACATCCCATTTCTCTAATGAGATTCCTTATATTTTGCAATTACTAGCCAAATAACAAGGTGATATAATTGTGTCATAGTGAAAATAATGAAGCTGGATTAAATATCTCTCCTAGTTGGATTCTTTTATTCTTTTTCTTTGCTTTCAATTCCCAACAGCTAACCTTATTTTAAGGAGTTTTGCTCTTTAATGATATCTGTTCATGAAGCTTAACTGTTGGGGCTTAGACTTCCACTATAAGTTTCTGAGCTGTATTGCAGCTTAGGGAATAGTGAGATATAGAAAATAATGAGATAAATTAATTTTCTTTTCCCAGAGGTACTATATTCCCCATAGCTATCACTCAGAGGACAAACTCTTTTCTGAAAGATTGATATAAAAATAATTTATGTCAGGCTAAGAGGCAGAGCAAATCCATCTGCCTGGAAAAGCACATAAATGCCTTTAAGAAAAAAGTAGTAGCTTGTGGAGACAGTGCTTCTTGGTAATTAGGGGTGTTTATTATCCTTGTCAGGCTTTAACAATCAATTCTAGATTTATATAATGAAAAGGATTTCAACATTTAATATATAACTATACTATCAAGGTCCCTCTATAATTTAGCTTCAGATAATTCAAGAGTTGTAGATTAGTAAACTAGAAGATTTTTTTTTTTTTTTTGGCTTAAAATGCTGCAATGATAATGAGAAAATACTGAAAATGAGCATCTTACTAAGTTAAAGTTAATAATAGAATCCTAGACCTTGAAGACCAGGTGAGGTTGTTTATTTCCTTGCTTTTAATAAAAGGAATAATGCCACTAAACCAAACCATCAGAAATTATAACTGTTATAAATATCTTTGGCAACATATTTTATGTTTTTTGTAGTATTCCAAATATATAGATCTATAAATACCTCATTTTAATGTATTTTGTGGCCTGTGGTTTTTAAGGAATATAACCAAGAGGAATAACACTAAAGGGAAAGTATCCATGTTAGATGATTCCAAAGGAAGTGAAGAGAAATTAATTCACAAGAGCTTTTTGTGAAGTAAATAAATTCATTTATTTATTTTTTTCCAATTTGAAATAACTTCAAATAAGACATCTGGCATACTTGGCTATAAAATCATTGCACCAAGATGTTTGGGTTATTCTATAGTCCTATATTGCGAGTAATAGTATTGACTTATGTACTGAGCCAGAAAGGTGTATTCACTCATTATCTCTTATTTTTTGTAAATGCTCAAGCTGCAAGACTTAAAATCTAGATATCTATAGCATAGCTCCTTACTGAAACTATTGAAAAATTTCTCTTTTTCTTACATTGTTAAACTTATTTCCATTATAGGTATAGGCACAGAGGCTTGGTTTTGGTTCTGAACTTGACACTATATTATTTCAGCTTTTTAAAAGATACTCTAAGGCACTTGTTTCAGTTGTCTGGTTCTTAATTTATCACCAAATTAACAGCATGTCCTTAACTGGCATCATTCAGCCTTGTATAGCAAAGTAAATTTGTCTCTATGTATAAAGTTTTATTTATATGTTATATATATGTTTTTCTGTTTAGTTGGGGGGAGAAAGCAGTCATCATTTGAAAAAAAATCCTCATGGTACTTTGGAAGGAGTGCAACCTCGGAGTTAAAAAATTGAATTTTGAAGTCTGCCATCTACCACTGCAGTCTTCCAGAGTATTTGCTCAATTTAGCATCCCTGAGACATTTATTTTCTAAGAAAGCAAGCAACTTTCAGTGAATCTTTAAATCCTTTTAAAGTCTAAACTCCAGTAAAATAATAAATCTATTGAGTGTTTATATGTATGTGACTAAATATTATTAAAATTGGTTAAAATTGAACCAAAGTTACTTGTAAAGATGGCCACACATGAATCTATCTCCAGCTTTTAGGTCCCTTCCTGCTACAAGTATTTTCTATAATTACTCACTTCCATCAATATTCCTTAAGAGTTATATTTTACACAAATTGGAAAAGCAGGGTATCTGTCTTGCTTGTCTCTAGTAACTAGCACATTACTAACTTTTCTTATTATTCAATAAAAATATCAGTCTAAAAATACAGTAGCAATCCCCCACATTACCATGCTTAAGATGATATACAGAGAGAATAATTAACATCATTTTCATATACATAAGGATTCTGTATCGACAAAACCCAATAAGCAAATTCCCATATTTAAGAAAAGACAAGTTGATTTGGAAAAAATTTCTGATATTATAATGTTAACGAAGGGACCACAAAATAAGACAAAAGTGATTGTAATAGGGAATAATTGCCCTTTAATTATGACTAGAAGGGTTAAACATCTAAAAAGTAGACTTTGTGTTTGCGAATATGTTAGAGATATGAACTCAAACAAAATATCCCAAAAAGGATTTAGTAATATTTAAGCCAAGTTGGAAAAGTTGATATAGACTTGTGACCTTAATTACAGTTTAAAGCTCTGTCTCCAGAGTGTCTGAGAGTGTCTGGCTATTCTGGCCAATGTTTTTTTTTTCCAATATGTGCTAGCATGAATACTAGCACCCACATTTTTCTTTTCTTTTTTTTTTTTTAAGATTTTATTTATTTATTTGAGAGAGAGAGAATGAGAGAGAGCACATGAGAGGGGGGAGGGTCAGAGGGAGAAGCAGACTCCCTGCCGAGCAGGGAGCCCGATGCGGGACTCGATCCCGGGACTCCAGGATCATGACCTGAGCCGAAGGCAGTCGCTTAACTAACTGAGCCACCCAGGCGCCCCCCCCCACATTTTTCTAATACATTTTTAAATTAAAACCGGAGATAATTGGAAAGTAGATAATTCCATATTGAAGCAAGAAAAGTCACAGAAATCTTTCTGCTAGAAAACAATGGCAATGCTGAATGTCAGGAGTAGGGCTGAACAGTACAGCTAACTTGTAGGATATCCTGTTTACTGAACTGATGAATTGAGATTTAAGAAAATAATAATTGTATTTAGTTGGAACATGGTTAATCACAAAAAATGTCCGCAATATTAAGGAAAATTACACATATAAACAAAGAACATAGTCTTATAAAAATAGCTTGACTATAACATAATAAATGGGGAATGTTAATATATGTATGATTTATTTGAGGTAAGTGTGCCTTTAAAATATATAACTACCTACTTTTTATATTTTTCTACCTAAGTGAAAAAGAGAAGACTGATTCAGGGAATTCTGTATGTTAACCAAGACAAGAACCAAGATCAGGAAAAGCTGACTGTTACTAGTTTTTTGTTTTTGTTTTTTTTTTTTTGATTTTGTTCTTGTTTTTTAAGATTTATTTATTTATTTTAGAGAGCAAGAGAAAGAGCGAGCACAAGCCAGAGGGGTAGAGGGAGAGGGAGAGAGAATCTCAAGCAGACTCCAAGCTGAATGTGGAGCCTGATGGGGGGACCGATCTCATGACCACCAGATCATGACCTGAGCTGAAACCAAGAGTCAGACACTTAATCCACTGTACCACCCAGGTGCCCCTGACTGTTACTAATTTTGATGTAAAAAAAATATTCTGCAAATAATGCCCAATACTATCAACATCAGATAATGATTTAGTATTCTGAAAAAGGGGGCACTAATAAAATTGGGGATGAAATAATTTCTCTGCTACAGCAGCTCTTTGTGAAAAACAAGGACATGACAAATAGCCACCTGCCCTGTAATGAGGTGGTATTCTGTTAAAGTGAGGATCAGGAGGACCTCTGATTCTGTGGGCTTCTATCTGATGTCCCAAATTTGGACTGATCATTCAGCTGATTCATTTCTTGGAAAGACATCTGGTTGGAAAACATTAAAAATTGTATGAAAGACTGGGGATTAAAAAGTCTTGTTTAAACAGCAATTGTTAAAAGTCTTGTTAAAACAGCAAATGAGTAAGTTCAAGGGAACATCTAGGTTTGATAACCCAATTGATAATCAAATGTTTTCTTATTTTCCTACATTCCATAAAGAACAATTCCATATAGATTATATATCTAATTTTAAAGAAAAAAAATTAAAATTTTAGATGACATTGAAATATATTAATTGCAGTGGATTATGAAAAATATTTAAGGATCTAGAAGTAAATGAAAAAGATGAATTAGACTACATTTAAATTAAGAATGTGTGCTTATTAAAGAGTAGAAAAATAAGCCACAGAATTAAAATGCAATATATTTAACTGTCATAGGACTTTTGATTACAGTATTCTTACAATTCAGTAACAGACAATCCATTAAAAAATAAGCAAAAAATGTGAGAGTCACTTTACAGTTCCATATCCCAAAAGCACAAAGGACAAAAAAAACCTACACACATGAAAAGGGGATCAGACTCATTAGTTATCAAGAAAATGCCAAGGAAAATCATTATCAAACTACTAACCAAGACAGCTTAAATTAAAAGGACAAACAGTACCAAGTGTTGACAAGAATCTTGAATAATAGCTCTCATATACTACCAGCAGGAATATGAATTGTTGGAATCAATTGAAATAATTGTTAGAGATGACTTAAATTTCTGTTGACTGGGGCAGGGGGCTGATCCCACACTGATGTGTCAGAGCAAAGGATCTAGGAAGTCTGTAGTGGGAACATTCTAGAGCTGAGCAAGTGCTGAAATTGCTGGAAAGGAGATTATGGAGCTTCTGGTAGGTACTAAGATTCTCCAAATGTGAAGCAGTTGTCCTCAATTTACTACTCAGTAAGGATTTCCAATTTATGCTTTGAGGATTGGTTCTCTACATGAGCAATATTTTAGATATATTTTTGAAAAAAACTGAAAAGTATGATTTATTTACATTTTATCTTTTAGAATTATGACCTCTAATTTTCAAATCAATATGCCTTTTTCTTTAAGTTTTTATTTAAATTCCAAGTAGTTGGGCGCCTGGGTGGCTCAGTCGGTTAAGCGACTGCCTTCAGCTCAGGTCATGATCCCAGGGTCCTGGGATCGAGTCCCACATCGGGCTCCCTGCTCCGCGGGGAGCCTGCTTCTCCCTCTCCCACTCCCCCTGCTTGTATTCCCTCTCTCGCTGTGTCTCTCTCTGTCAAATAAATAAAATCTTAAAAAAAAATAAATTCCAATTAGTTAACATACAGTACAATATTAGTTTCAGGTGTAGAATTTAGTTATTCATCACTTAATACAACACCCTATGGTCATCACTACGAGTGCCCTCCTTAACCCATAACCCATTTAACCCATCCCCCCCCAATGTGCTTTTTAATAAATTAAATATTTGTTAAGGTAGTATTGGTGGACATAAATAATAAGCATGCATCTGTTTTTGAACTTATGAGAGAGAAAAGTTAATGCAAGTTCATTTGAGTATATATAGTAATCACACACTACCAGAGTGGACTTCCTCATCCACCAATGATAGTGCACAAGTCTCAAGCAGGATGCTTAGAAATTATTCCAGATTGAGTTAAAGCTTTAGAGTGGAAAAGATGAATTAACATTCAATTTAAAGATTTTTTTTTTGCATTGATTTCATGCTGAAATCTAGTGAAAATAGTTGAATGGGAAAATTTGATGAGAAACTAGAATCATGTGAAATTTATTTTTGATATCTAATAAGAGATTCCGTGAAGTTTTTTTCCTTTGTCATGCTGAAAAAAAAGTCGTGGGCATATTGGGGCATATGCATGTTCTTTAGAGATTGAGCTTTAACTTGTATTCTTACATTTTCTTTGACTTTCATATTTAGAAAATAACATTTAATGTTCAATAGAATATGCAATGTAAATTCAACACAGAAAACTTTGTTGCTGGGGCGCCTGGGTGGCTCAGTTGGTTAAGTGTCTGCCTTCAGTTCAGGTCATGATCCCAGGGTTCTGGGATCCACCTCCGTCTCCCTGCTCTGTGGGAAGTCTGCCGCTCCTTTGCCTGCCACTCCCCATGCTCTTTCTCTGTCAAATAAATAAAATCTTTAAAAGAAAAAAAAAGAAAACTTGCTTTTCTGGACATTTACTTTGTGGCCACGTGGGACGTAAACTTTGCCCCACTCTACCCCATCTTCAGGTTCAGTTTCCCTGTATTTCAGAAGTAGTCTTTCTGACTCTTCTGGCTTATCAGGTGGGTTTAGACAATGGTTAGCCCCAAGAGATTAGAGAGGTAGAAATAAAGTTGATGTATTTATTCCTGAATACTCCTTTTGAGAAGTAAATGTGGCATTGTACTCATCCTTAGACCAGTGTTTAATTTGGCATGACTCGTGTCTGGTGATCTTTGACCTTTTTGTATATGTCAGTTTCAAATAACTGTTCCCTCTACCTTTTTAAGCATAAGAGTGGTCCTGCACCCTGCAGGTAATAACCATGGGATACTGCACTATCTCTTGTGGCTTCTAATACTGTATACTTTTATGAAAATATTATTTTTGCTCAGATTATACAGTTTGAGTCCTTTCTTTCCTGATAAGATCCTGATTTATACAGTCAGTTACTACTATTATTTGAAATAACAAAAATTTGCCTTACAAGGAGGAAAGCACTTGTTGATAATATAGAAAGATAGTTATTAATCAATGCCTGTGATTTGGATTAGTTGTACAGATACTTTGTTAGGATAATTTGCATCAGAATTTTAAGGTTTTCCTTGGTCTTCTGATGCCAAACATACATTTTTTTTGGGGGGGGGGTTATCTTTCATTTTAAGTTCCATTAACTATGTTTGAAAATAGGCAGGGCAGCTTGGGTACTTCAGAAGGTCAGTGAAAACTTACTATGCTGCTCGACATTGATACATTCAGACCCCATAACTTTTTCTGGGACACAAAATGTAACCAAGGAAATGTCCATTCTAAGAAAATAATTTCAAAAGGTTTGCTCACTATGCTGATCAGTTCTGAAAGCCTTGACTCCCATGGGTGAGAAATATGGAAGAGAGGAGAACAGAGGATAAATTAAAAATATGTTTGTATAAAAGAAAAGAAGACATGTTTTAGAAGGCATGTACTTTTTGAAGAAATAATTTTGAGTCTGAAGCATTGAGTTTGTGAAATAGTTTGTTTTCAGCCCTTACATTATTTTGGTTTTAAAGTGTTTACTTTTCTTGGGTGCAAGACTTCCAATATGCTTAGGAATGTAATAGATATTAAACTCTGGGTTATTGTGAAATGCAGAATACTACTAATTCTTTGTTCAGGCATTTATATCTACTTACCTGCTTTACATACTTTGTTGTCCTGCCATTTACCTGGTCAGTCTAATCATACATCATCATTTTCTTTTTGTGTTCCTTTATATATGGTCAGTATATTAGATAAGATAACAGCTGGATGCCATAACAGAGGTCATGGTTGTTTTACACAATAGAAATTTATGTCTCATGCAGGTAAAGTCCAATCCTCAGGAGAATGTGGCTGACCTTCCTTTATTCAGTTATTCAGTGGCCCAGGTTGATGAGGTCCTGCATATATTACATGTGAGATGTTTTATGAGGCTAGGTCAGTCAGTGGTGGACATTATTTCTTTTCAGATTTCGTTGGCTGGGACTCATTGTCACACTAACTTCAAGAAAAGCTTTAAAAAAAAAAAAAAAAGTACTGCAATTCTGTGCCAGAAAACTGAAGAAGTAGGTTTAGAAAGGGCTTGCCAATTTCGGTTAAAATCAGTCATAGTTCAACTAAACTTTTATTATCTCTGGTCGATAACATCTAAATCTCCTAAGTGTTTTCCCAGCCTTTTGTCTCCAGACAGTGCTCTCTGCACTGTTTTTCAAATGTCCATATTTTTTTTTAAATAAAACCATTTACCATCTTTAGTAAATAATTTAAAGTTTTACCTATCTCTGCTGAACAAAGTCAAAACTTCTTACCTGATGTATAAATAAGGTTTTGTGTCAGAAATTGTTTAAACAATAGAGCAGAGATATGTAAAGGAAAACCTAGCTCAAACCTGAATCAGATCGCAATTGCACATTGAGTTAGAAGATAATGTAAAGTTGTATACATAATGTGGCATTTTCTGTTAAACAGCTAATGATAAAATCCTATGGAATCTTAGAAGCACAGACCGTTGGGAACCATATTTTAAAGGATGATTAAGGTTTGCCTGGTAGGAAAAAAAAGAACATTTCCTGTTAGAGGAAGAAAACACATTGTAAATCATTGATTTCCTTAAATGATTTCTCTTAAAGACATGGGGATGCATTTCTACCAATAAGGGAGAGGAAGTATATGCTTTATAGTTGTATAATAGATCGTACTGTACATAAATGACATATGGCAATATAATTGTTCTGTTTTATGTGATAAAAAGAAAAATTTTACATGCCATTTTCCTCAACCCACTTTCCCTATTTTCAAATTACTAGCATTAAGAGAAGTTATCTATCTTTGCGTGCACACACACACACACACACACACAAGGTAGATGAGAATTTGTGCTTTTTTGGAAGTGTTTTAGTGAAAAATTTCGAACGGTCAAAAAATAGGTATTTAATGAACAGTGGACATTTTAAAAGAAAGTTTAAAAAGAGACAAGACCTGAGAGGTAGGATGAACAGTGTGAGAACTTAGCCTTATGGCAAAGCTGACCTGCAATGTAAAGAAAGACGAGTGTCAAATCCAGAGAGACAGAGAGAGGGTGGTGGATGGGGGGCAGAGAGAGGGATGACGGTGAGGAAGAATAGGAAGGGTGGAGATCTGGAATATCTGTGTGTGCTTAAACAGGAAAGAATTTGGGAGGTTTAGCTTGAAAAGATCTAGAGAAGTTGGAAGGACTGTGGCCTAAGGGACATTTGAGGAATGAAGGACCAGGAACTTTATTCATTTATTTTTAAAGATTTTATTTATTTGAGAGCGAGAAAGAGAACAGAAGCACAAGCAGCGGGAGGGGGTTGGCAGAAGGAGAGGGATAAGCAGACTCCCTGCTGAGAAGGGATCACCCCCCCCCCCCCCCAACTGACTGAGCCACCCAGGTGCCCTAAGGACCAGGGACTTTAAAAGGTGATATGGAAATGCAGGTAAATCGTATTAACTTATGTTATTTTTGCCTGGGGTGTGTATAAACTCAGGAAAAATACATCTAAAAGTCTGAGTTTAGTTAATATATTTTAGTTATTCAAGAACAGTTTAAGGTCTTTGGGGTGACCAAGAGGCACTTTGAAAGTGGAGGGACACCAGTATTTTGTAGTGTTGTCTCTATTTTCCTTTCCTCCTCTACCATGTACATACCTGTCCTTCATTCAGTTCTAGGCCAACTTCATGGCACATTCCTACTCGGATCTTAATGTGTAGCTGAGTCCTGATTAAGGTTTACTTCCCACCCAGACAACTTATGACGAAGCTTAAATACCAACTAAGATAAGTGGATTTTTGATAGGAGACTCAGCTAAAGTGAGATTGGTATCTTTCTGGCTGGTATATCTAGATGGTCAGTTCATTGTGCCCATTGGTAAACTCCGATTTTGTTTTCAATAATAAATTCTCTTAATTTCTTTTATTATATAAGTAATATTTGTCTCTTTTAGAAGAAAATAGAATATACATAGAAACAAATTGAAAATAATCACCCACATCTTACTACCCAGAAAAATATCTCTCAATTTTAATACTTTTCCATGTCTCTGTTTGAATGCCTTCCTCAGTATATGCATTTAAAAAATACAGCCATTTTTTTGGCTGGGTGGCTCAGTCGGTTAAGTGTCTGCCTTCCACTCAGGTCATCATGATCCCGGGGTCCTGGGATTGAGCCCTGCATTGGGCTCCCTGCTAGCGGGGAGTCTGCTTCTCCCTCTCTTCTGCCTGCTGCTCCACCTGCTTGCATGCTCTCTCTCTCTCTCAAATAAATAAATAAATCTTAAAAAAAAATACAGTCATGATCTATGTACTGTTTTTATATAGTGTTTTATTTAAATGATAATATATCTACCCTATATTCTACCATGTAAATACATTTAACTTTATAACGTATTTTAGCATCAGTATGACATCCAATAATTTGGAATCTCCAGAATTTACTAGATCATATTATTGAGCATTATTTTGTAAATATTTTTATTATAAATAACCTGGTTAACATTAATTAAATATTTATGCTTATCTTTATTCCCTGAGAAAAATTTCTAGATGAGTTTCTGAGGCTAAGATTATGTATAGCTTTTTGCATATAATTCATAGTCTCAAGTTTCCCTTTAGAAAAAGTTACACACATTTACAAATCTCATAGGCAGAGTTTGAGGGTAACTATCCTTTGCATTTGATTGTAATCTTTGAATAAATGCATTTTAAATTCTTGATCTACAACATCTACATTGCAAGATACGAATAATTGTTTAAGGATCCTGCCACACTCATTGACTTGAATAATTATGTCAATACTCCAGCTTTGTTTGTACTAGGAAAATAATGCTACGTTTTTCCATTGGTTAATATTTTATAAGCCTGAGTGAGATTATCCAAAAACGTGCAAGGGCTTTTCTTGGAAAATAGAGGAGCTTCACGATAAAACATGGCTATCTCAGTAGGTTGTCTTGATTTACACTAAACCAGACACTAGGGTACTAGTTGTTCTATTACATATCTGGAGAACAAAATGTGGCATATTAGGAAAGAACACAAACATTCCCCAAAGTATTTTCACATAATAATGAATTCTGTTCATTAATTCAAATTTATTTGTGATATGTTAATGTTTTCATAAGTAATTATTTTTAATTTCCAAGGAAATAATAAATCCATGAAGCTAAAGCTTATTTTTCTTGTTTGCTTTTGAATGCTTTTTTTTTCCTTTTTAAAAATCATCTAATAGAATTGAGTATTTGATTTACAATTTCAAGAGATGGATGGAAAGTTTGTAAATTGCATAAGTATATTTCACATAATGGGAGCTATTCATAGAGAAGTTAAATTGCCCAGATTACAAAAGAGATCTTTCACAAAAATTAATAATGTATAGATCATTGAGCTACTTGTTTATGATAATTAAATGGTTAATTTAATGAGATATTATGAAATATGTGAGCAAAACCACGGAAGATTCAACATTCATAGAATAGGTTATATTACAGCCCATCCCTGCTCATGCACACATTCACTCAACTGTTCTTCTCTTGTCTATTATATAGGATTGTAATGCTCTTCATGGCACTGTTTTCCATGAATAGGAGTGTGATGGGATCGAAGGAAGGTGAACTACTTACACGCATGGTTTGTCCTTAAGAGTAATAACTGTCCCCAGGCTGCAGGGCCTGTCACTATTTGTGGCACTACCTCTTAGTCTTGACAGTCCAAACACAACTTTTGCTAAAAAAGAGCTGAATCACCTCTCATTTTTAGAATGCTGGCACTTAAAATTTGTCAATTTCTGTCATCTCCAAAATATTGATAGGGATATTGTCATCTTCTCTATTATTCTATTTAATGATTTTAATGTTGCATATGAAACAAAAGCAATTAATCATAACAAAAGTAGAAACCCATATGACTATTCCCTAATTAGAGTTAGGCTAGTCAAGAACTTTATTAATTTAACTTACATAACAATTTATTTAACATTTGTTCATATCAGGGAGATACACAGGAAATAACCTGGCGGTAAAGACACCCACATTTCTTATTTATTCATCAGTTCATACTGTCACACACACCCCTCTAGAGCTCTCAGTCATAACTGATCAACACTTGCCAATGTAATACTATCTGTCATTTGAAATGATGGTTCCTCAGGTTTTGTCTTTCTTTGTAACTAGACTCAAATGCAGACTTTCACTTGAGGGGTAGAACTTTATTTCTAAATCATGGTCAACTGGAAATGAGACTGTAGGGGTCTTACGGAGCAGGCCTCGGAAATGTGAAGACAGATAATGTTGGGAGTAATCCTCTATAAAAGTGGACACTAATATATAAAATGCTAACTTTAAGTGGATACGTCGTGTTCTCCAGAGTTATTAAAAATGTAGAAAACAAATATATGTGAAACTGCATCAAACAACTTATTTTTCAAAGAACTCAGTAATTTAACTCTGAGGATTCCTTTAGGGTGACAGTCTGGACCTTTCGTAGTTTCCACAATACCAAAATGAAAACATGAACATTGTATCGTCACTAAAAGTCTGCTCTGCACCTCTTTACCCCCTGCATCTGCAATTGGCTGCATCAGCCAATTATCTGGGTCAGTTGACAGGACAACTAAAGATGCCTGAACTCTAGATTGAATGACTTTTTTTTTCTCAGCAGAATTGTATGCATTCCTATTTAGAGATGAATTTACAAATTAAAACCTAATTTAGAGAGAAATTTATTGTTTATTAATGTTTAATCATTTTCTAAGAAAATAACTATTATTTTTGCAATTTAAATATTTATGTCACAGTTGAATAACAAATCCTTAGCCCCAATTTGTACTCCTTACTTCCATCAACTGAGAAGCCTACCTTTGATATCTTTAATATAAACCAGACATAGAAAAAATTTATTGGTAGCCCAACAAAATCTGTTCTACATAATGGAATTAGTTACCCTTTTAACATTTTTTTCTTTAATCTCCAAAATGCTCTAGGCCTATGTCCCACAAAATAGTTAAAGAGTAAAGTTTAATAGATTTCATTAAATGCCTGGTAAATATTTCGAAATATATCTAGGTTGCAATATTACTAAATAGAACAAATTTAGTATTTTGTGCGACTGATGTAGTCACATGCATGTATAGATTTGCCATTCTTTGCTGTGCATGGTATAAATGTGTTAGTATAGAATTTGGATAACCCCAAGACTTGAAAAGTAACAGAAGTTGCTGCAATAAAATTACTCTTAAAATGATTGAAACTTCCACAGTACACTGTCTAAAGTAAAACTATGTTCGGGAAATAGAAGAAACTTACTGTCTGTCTGAAGTTGTAAAAGAGAGTTTGTGGAGCCCATAAATCTAAGTGCTTACTCTGAAACTTGAATGAATTGTGCATTAAAACATTATAGAATGATGATTTTTAAGATCTTACTTTGTTTTAAGGGTTACTTGCAGCTTTAATGTATAAAACAATTTAAATCTGAAGCAGTGTAATATCAGAACATCCATTCTGGGAAAGAGAAGGATTTATTATTTTGGTGATATTTTCCAAACTTGTAGCTAAACTATATGAACTAAAAAGAGTGATATATTTCTTTGAACATAATAATGATTATTACTTGATTTTTTCTTTTTCTGTGATTTTTTTTCAAGTCTATGATATTTTCTTCATTTTTACATCCTCTAGTTTTAATGAGTACAATAATGAAATCTTGATTTTATTAAGAATAACTTTTTTTTCCTATTTTATGGAAGTGATATAGCCTGTTGAAATAATGGTAAAATTTGTTATATTTGTGTAATATACACTATGGCAAAAATAGTCTAGTAAGGGGTTTAACTGAAACAACTTGGTTGATTAGTAATAATGGACATTGAATGCTGCCAGAAAAAAGTACATCAATTTAGTATTTACTATTATGAAATTTTATAGAGATATTAACCAAATATGAATATGGAAGAAAAACATTTAAGAAATTTAAACAACAAACAGAATATACAGATACCATGGTATGCCTCTCCTGTTGAAAATAAATGTGACTATTCTAAATTCAAGTTTGTGCATATGGAAAACACACAATGAGTATAAGTTTGAAAGCAAAAATACACTAGTAGTACAAAATATTAAAATCAAATGTTTGAATGGAACTGGGCTGTCTCTTTTTTGTCTGTTACCCCTGAGAAAACTTTCCTTCATTATATAACAAACATTTTATGCTGGCTGTATTGAATAATAATAGGAAGTCTTAGAAATGCAAGCTGAATGATTTATTTGACTACTACAAAACCTAACAGAAGCCATTCACCTATATATATTTTGTCATGTAGTTTCTGGCCATTTCCAAAAAAGTTCCCATGCTTTATTAAATGTTTCAGAGGAAGAATAAAACACAGACATGTAGGTATATATATGTTATACTTCTGTAAACCTATATATGAACTATAATAATAAATATAAACATTAAAATCTAATGTATATAATATATAAATATAAAATATTAAAATAACATTAATGTTTATATTATATATTATATGCTTATATTTTATAATTCAGAATTTATGTATATCCTTAGTACATTTTATCAAATTAGAAATAATAACAGAATAATAACAGTAATTACAGTAAGTCTTAGGAAATAATCTTTAACCTAAAACCAGCTAAGCATTCTTAGGCATAAATTCCAATTTTCGGGGAAGTATGTACCTTAATTGACTTGTGAAATAGAATAACTCTGGGATTGATTTTTGTCTTCTGTATGAAAGAAGAAAAAGCAGATGGACAAAACTGTATTACATTAAAAAGTAGCAAGAATATCTGGAAATGGTAAGGAGGTCTAGAGTAGAACTCCATGGAGATACCTTGTCTGTGTTTTGTGGGAAGGTGAATGTAAATAAAGATGATTTTGATAAAGAGTGATCAGGAATATAAATAAAATCCAGCTGAGTCTAGTCTTATGGAAAGCAAGAAAACAAAATTCAGGAGTGAGGACTGTAGACAATGTCAAATGTGACTGATGCTCTTTGTAACTTATTTGTGATATTGGTAAAATCTGGCTTACTGGAATTTTGTGGGTGGGGGACAGATTGCAGTTAGATAAAAGGATGAGAGGTGAGATTTAGTCAGGGGATGGGTCAGTATAGTAGGTTACAGATTGTAACCTACTTTTCCCCAGACTTTTGCAGTAAAATATTTCGTAGATGCAGGGGATTATTGAAGTTCAAGAGAATATTTTGTTTTGTTTTGTGGCTGATGTTCTTTCAAATGGTTAGAATTGAGAAGAATGTTGAAACATTGAATTGAAACTGTCAGATGAGAGAACCAGAAGGTTTATTAGCCCATGGAAATAAGTCTCTGTTAGAATGAAAGCAAATGGTACTAAAAATCCAAGGAGATGAATTTATACAAAAGGAGTAATAATAATTTCAGTGCATGTCACAGCATGGCAAAAAAAAATTCAATATGATTGAAATAAAAGAGAAAATAATATTTGTGGAAGCGGCTGAATGTATATGCTTATGCATAAGAAGAGAAAATAATTTGTTAATTATATTTTCTCAATTAAGTAGAAAAATGCACCTGCAAAGAGAGGGGTGGATTGTCAGATGAAGAGTTTGGGGCAATATGGATGGCTTGTAACTGCTAATTTGGTAAATGTGAGTGAAACCTGACTATGAAACTTGGGGCCATTAGGGAGGAATTCATGAACAAAGGAATAATACCGATATGTAATTGTTTCTTATCTCTGTCTTCCAACAATTAAATCATAGAATGATCCTGCTTTCTGAATTGTTTTTATTCAATATCAAGCCATATGAAATCAAATAATACAATTATCATTAAAATTGGTATAATATTGCCACCTCAGTGATTAGTAAATTCTTTATAGATTGAAAATAAATGGACTTATATAAAGTATGGCTCTTAGTTTGACAAACAATTGCCAGTGATTGAAACATCTGTTATAATAGGAGACAGCAGTCAGAGACTGAGGAGTTTATTTTTTATTTATTTTTAAAAGATTTTATTATTTGAGAGAGAGAGAAAGCACACAAGAGCGACAGGGAGGGTCACAGGGAGAAGCAGAATCCCCACTGAGCAGGGAGCCCTATACAAGGCTCTATCCTGGGACTCCAGGATCATGACCTGAGCCAAGGGCCGACTGAGCCACTCAGGTGCCCCGAGACTGAGGAATTTAAATCTGAAATTTCAGATATGCTTTTCTAGATCAAAAGAAAATCTAAGGAGTGGTCTTATCAGTGGATGGCTTAAGTAAAATAGAAGAGGAGGTCATTGTAGGTGATGTTGGAAAGGAACTTGGAAGTTTTAATAGACAGCAGATTTCTTCCGTGAATATATGAATATTATACCAAAGAGTAACATGTAAGTAAAACCTATGTAATACAAGGGAGTCCATTGATTTAGTTGATAATAAGGAAACAAAGCATCCTTTTTGAGTTGTGAAATACTTCTCAGAAAAGTTAAAAATCATACTGATTTGTAAAGTATGAAAAAACAGTGCATGTTATGGATCACTTAGGTAATTCTAGTAATGCAGAGCAATAAAGAGGGGGGAAAGATCAAAAAAATAATGATAGATTGAAAGGCAATACATTATGCATGTGAGAGAATATATAGCCTATCAAGACTAAAGTAAAATGTGAAATATGAGAAAAACAGTTTTTAGAATAGAGCATAGAGAAAGGGACTTTGGAGAATTTTTGCTATAATATCAACTGTTAATCATTGAACAGCTGAAAACATGCCAGATACCATGGTAAGAAATTTGCATTTATTAAATAATCCAGTTCTTGCACAAGTTCTCTAAGTATATTTTTTATATTTTATAGATAAGGTAGCTAATGTTTGGAGTAGATAGATAGCAAAGTCTTAAAAAAATAATGTAAAATTGGAGATTGAACCTTGCTTGCCTGACTCACCAAAGCAAAAGTGCTTAGCACTACCCACCATACTTTGTCAATAATTACAATGCTCTGCTCTTATTACTTAGGCTAGAATATGGAACTAAATAGATAAAAATTACACATACAAATATAATAAATTTATACATATAAATTATAACCCCTGTAGTAGAATAAAGGAAAGGCTAATAAATTTGTATGTGAGGAAGGAGTAGTGAAGGCTAACAAAATTGGCAAGAACAAAAGAAATGACATTTTACATGAAGTGGAATTGATAAATAGCATCAGTGTTCAAATTAAAAAGGCAAATTAAATATCTAACTGATGTAATTATCTTAGTTTGAATTCTCATGAGAGCAGAATTTGAGAGAAAAATTTGAGTGCAAATGTTTATTTTGGAGGTTTTTCCAGGAAGTACCAGTAGAGGGGTAGAGAGTAAAAATGAAAGGGGTATATAAAAGATATATTTTCAAGCAGTTGATCACTGTGAGCAACTGCAACTTAATCCTGCTGGAGAAAATGCTGGAAAAAGGTTTAGAATCTGTATTCAGAGTTTTGTTTTCCGAAGGATTAAGGAGCAAAGACATATAACAGCTCCCACAAGTCGTTGGTAAGAGGTGACTTCCAGGAGTTCTTAATTCTGTGGTGCTTTTGGCCTGCCATGCATGCAGGCTGAGTGGGGTCTATCAACCAGAGTAAGTGCGTGCTGACATTTGGAATTTGATCAAATTTGTGATAGTAAAGACCAAAGGGATAAGGATAGAGTATCAACAGCATCTGCTACAGGTGACATAGAATCCAGAAGTATGAGAAATGTCAAAAAACATGGACTATATGCACTATTTTAGAAAATCTAAAGACTGGATCTCATATCTTTTCATTTTATTATTGTAATATTTTACCCCCTCATTGAACAGAGCGAATGAATCAGTATATAATACCACTGTATCTAAAAGCAGTACGTTTTAGTGGAGTTATATAATATACATGGGACATCTTACCTGCCCTTTCAATTTATTTAAAAAAAAATAACATGCATAATTCTTAACCATTTGGAAGGTATCTCTGTTAGATCTAGATTATTGAGCCAACACATGGTGCATATACACAGAATTTGTGGGAGCTTGTAATAAAACATATGTAATAGAAGAAAAAGAATACAATGACAGGATGAGGAAACTTGTATGCTAGGCAGTGAGGAAACATGAAAATAAAAGCATCTTTCATAGCTACAGAAGTCAAAAGAGACAGCCCTAAGATTAGTTTTTGAAGCTTGGGCTGCCCCAGAAGTGTTGAATTGTTGGACATTCTATCCAACATTTTCCCTTCTTAGGAAGAAGCTGGGACCTGGGATTTTTCCCATTCGTTCTGTGCTGAGCCAGGGGGAATAGTTGTGAATGTTAGATCAAACCACGGTCTTTGTCTCCCTGGTTCCCAGGTGTTAAGAGTTAGCTGAGTCTTATAAGTGCTCTGAGGTAAGCAAGACAGAAGATACTACTTTGGACAGCTCCCAGAGAAGTCGGGGCATTGGACACCTGGTTTACCTCTTTTTCTCCCAGGGGGATGTTAGTTTTCATCTCCTTGAACTGTGCTGAGCCAGGGAGAGGGCTATGGTGACTGCTAATTCAAGATGACATTTTTCCCCCTCCTCTCATTGGCTTCCAGGAAGCTATAGTTTGCTAGGCCCCATTAGCGCCCTGACATAGGCTAGGCAGAAGCCAGTCCTCTGGGAAGCCTCTATAAAAGTTGGGGCATTGGATGCATGGTCCACCCTTTACTCTCTCCAGGGAGAAGTTGGGGGCTGTAGTCTTTCTTTAGCTATTCTTTATGGAGCCTGCAGGAGGGCTTAACGGCAATTGTATACAATCTGCCATCTTTGTTCACTCTGCCTCAGGTGGCTAGAGTATGCCTGGTTCTGTCCATATTCTGAAGCAGGCAAGACAAAAGCTAGTCCTTTGGGCAGAAGGCAGAAAAGCTAGGACTTTTGATGCATAGTCCAACTCTTTCCCTCCCCAGGAAGAATTTGAGAGCTGGGGGTTTCCTCCTGATTATATGGTGCTGTGCCAGGGATAAGGATTATGGCAAGAGGATGTCTCAGGTTTCCTTACTGGCCTTGATGTAGCTGTTTTATGCTTGACTAGAGTGCAGGAGCCTCTTAGCTAGCTTCTGGATTTCTCACAAAGGGAATTGTCTATATTTGTGGAATTGTGTTTACGGGGAGGGTCTAGGGCTACCTATTCTGACATCTTGCTGATGTCACTTCCTAAGCACTATAATTTAAAGCCAACTGAAATCTCTAGTCCCTAGGTCAGATCTTATCTGGAAGTTTCTCAGCATTTCAATTTATTTTACTTTTCTTCAAAATGAATATTAGATGTTTATAGCAGCTTTATCAACAGTAGCTAAATTATGGAAACAGTCCAAGTGTACATTGATGAATAGATAAAGAAGATGTGTGTGTGTTTTTATATAATAAATAAATATATAAATTGAATATTACTCAGCCATAAAAAGAATGAAATCTTGCCATTTGCAATGACATGGATGGAGCTTGAGAGTATTATGCTAAGTGAAATAAGACACTCAGAGAAAGACAAATACCATATGATTTTACTCATGTGGAATTTAAGATACAAAACTGATGAACATAGGGGGAACAAAAAGAGGCAAGCCAAGAAACAGACTCTTTATAGAGAACAAACTGATGGTTATTGGAGGGGGGGAGAGGGGGTGGGCTAAATGGGTGGTGAGTATTAAGGAGGGCACTTATGATCAGCACCTGGTGATGTATGTGATGAAAACTAAATTCTAACCCTGAAACTCATACTGCTCTGTTTGTTAACTAGCTTGAGTTTAAATAAAAACTTGGAAGAAAAAAAAAGAATATTAGTGTTTAAGGCAACAACAAAAATAAGATTTTCCCCACTGCAGACTCCTTCATGGATTAAAATATCAGTTAAAATACTGAAGTAACTACTTATCAAGTGATTAGAATAGCATATATTATTAGACTTCTCTATTATAAATGACTATTTCAGTAGGATAAATCATACCCTAAGGTAAAAAATTAGTGCAACTTTCAAAATGTCTCTCTTACTTCCTCCTTGTATGCCCTTAGATAATATTTGATTCAGTCTGTGTTATTTGAACAAAATTCTCTTTTAACACTTGAAGCAACAAATGGAATAGCAAACTAGTTAGCAAAGGGGAGATTTCTCCAAAGGAAAATTATTTAACAAGGAAACCATAACTGTAATTATACCTACATGTTTGAGACATCCTGGGGTAGCTGACCAAGGAAATGCAGCAAAGCTGCTATATTAACTTGAACCTATTTTCTGGGTTAATCAATCAATTAAATTATATGTCAAGTAACATCTATTGATTAACTCATGAAACTTTGTAGAAGACTTCTGTAGGGTTCATTTTATAACTCTGAAGTATTTTCCTCAGAATCTCTTATGAAGTATTTTTAGCCATTTCTAAAAAATAAAACAACTGTGCCTACCAATGAAGGGAAATCAGGTGTACTAACCCTTAGTTGCTGAAACCATCTTAAGTGACCCAGAACTTTAGAAAGAACATTGGCTTTTTCCAAAAAGTTCCAAGTTCAAAAAAACTTCTGTTAGCAAGACTGACTTCTTGCCCACTGCTGTACTTAATAGCTTTTGCTCTTAGAATCTCATGCAAAATTCATCGGATATTAGGGCAGAACGGATCATATCTGCCTAGTGTGCTGAAGGAGGAAGGGGAGTGAGAATGGGTCTTAGGCTTAATGCTTATGACACATTGCAAGTGGTACCTAGAAACACAGAGCTGGGGGGAGGGGGAGAAAGTAAAGCTGCTGGGCTTTGTAAATGAGCAATATTTCTAGAGTTGTCATATTTTATATCTATAAATGCTGATACATTTAGTTCACTTTGTTGTGTAGACCTGAAGCAGAGACAATTCACAGGAAAACTCTCAGGCTCAGATTGTTACAGGTAGACTATAAAGCACACATATAGATACTTACTGTGAAAGGGATGGAATTAAATTCAGAGGCTGAAGGGATATTTTTTCCTAAATGCCAGCAGACATCAAGTTAAATTTAAATTTTCTCTTCTGCAGGCCACCAAATATTTGCTGTTTGAAGTCAAACAAATCATAAAAAATGAAATGCCCACAAAGATGATAAAATAGTTTGGTATATATTATTTTATCCTCAAAATCCACTTTAAGTTTTCATAAAACAACCAGCATGATGAAAAAAATGCAGTCAAGCTGAAACTCTGCTAGAATATAGAAGATAGTGAAATGCAAATAGCAACAAAATAAACTCAGCTTTTTGAAATTCCACACTATAAGAGAATCTCAAAATAATATTAAATAGTTTATTACAAATATATTTATTTCAGAAATTGAGATATACCTTTGGAGATCATGATATAAAATATAGGAACAGCTACTCTAAATTTGTTGAAAGCAGTTCCATTAATATAAGAAGGAAAGTAAAATTTGCACGCTGAAAACTACAATTTCTGTTTTACTATGCTCTGAGTACTAATACAAAAAAAGTTACATATATGAATGATTTTGAATCAAGAAATGTATCTGGAGAGGAAAACATGATGCTATATTGCTTAGAGAAGTTGAACATTCCCACTTTTAAAATGTTTTAAGGGAAGTCAGTATTTCTTGTAGTTGGGATTATCTTTTCTTAAATCAGGCCAAGGTGCTATACTATATGATCACTTAATACCTTTTCTTGTCATTCATAGCTAGAGTGTATTTATGTAGAGTATTGCAATAGAAATTTTGAATGTATTTAAAGAAATTAGAAAAGACTGCTCTTCATGTGATGTCTTGCCATCAGAGTCCAGTGTCCATCCATGTTAAGAAAGATTATGCTTTGAGTCAGGCAGGCCTGGGTACAAATCCTAGCTCTCTTCTTGCCATGCAGCACCTCTTGACCTCTCCTAATCTTCTGAACTTCCTTACTTTCGCTCCACTTTTTTTTTTAATTTTTAGGGATCACTCAGGCCTCATTTTGCATAGTGAAGTATAAGGAAGAGAGGTTGGTGTGGTATATTCATTTGGAGAAAAGCAGTGGCAGTGAAAACTGAAAGAAATCAGATGCAAGAGACATTTATGAGGAAGTGTTCAGAACATCTAAATGGTTGCTTTTTATTTTTCTCTCCAGCAGCCACTTCTTCTGTCACTTTTTTTTTTTTTTTAATCAGTTAACTGGATTACGCTATTTTGGAGTACACACCTATCTTCTGTTCTTTTCTTCCTATTCACCCATACTTCATGCAATCTATTATTAGTTGATATATTTCTAATGTGGTTCTTTAATGTTTGCAAGTTTGCACTTTTTTTTCAATCTTAGTATTTTGAATTTGATGTTATTTATAAGCTAATAAGTTAGTCTGTTAATGTTTCATGTGTGCTGGCAGAGACCTGAGACTCTTCATTGTATGAGCATTGTGTTTGCATCTATTCCCATGTTTCATGGGGACAGTGCAGAGGAACTCAAGTGGATGCTGTGTATGCAGTGGTTTGGGGTCATAGCTGAGGAACACTGAGCTTGCAGAAGCCACTGTATTAATAGTAAGCACTAAGCAAGTTTACTCTTGGTCCCTGATGGAGGCTATGTTGGTTTGCTATAATAACGTACCACAGACTGAATAACTTACAAACAGGAGTTTATTTCTCACAGATCTGCAAACTAGAGGTCTGAGATCAGAGTGCTGGCAGGGTCTGATTCTGGTGAAAGCCTGCTTCTTGGTTGCAGATTGCCAGTTTATTCCTGTATTCTTACGTGGTAGAAAGAGAGATGCATTTTTTCCTCTTCTTATAAGGACACTAATCTTTTCATGGGGGCCCCAACCTCCTGAACTAATTACCTCCCGAATGCCCCATATCCCAATACCATCACATTGGGGGTTAGCATTTCAATATATGAATTGAAAATACAGTCCATGCTACAAACATTGTCTCAGTGTTCAAGGTTTGCCGTTGCAAACAACCCTGAAAAATGGCCCAAGTAGAGCATGTTCAGGGCTTTGCATTCTTGGCATACTCAGCAAATAGAGTGAACTTCAATGGCAAGCAACCTAAGCAATCACGTAGGGCCCTGTGCTGTGAAGTACGCGGTGTTTTTCTGTTTGTTTGCATTCGATCCTATAAATTATTTATCTAGTCTTGCCCATAAGAACTTAATGGAATGTACAGCATCTATGCCAGATTGCCTTTCCCAACAGCTCTCACCCTAGATCAGGTTCTCAATCACTTCTACCTTAATTATATTATGAAGATTTTTAGTAGTTCTTTTACTTACAGTTTTGTCCTCCTGTACAATGCTGTTAAACTAAATTTAATTCCAAATTCAGTACTTTATTACTTGGGAATCCATTATCCTGGGATTTCAAATATTACCTAGTATCACCAAATCTGTTTCCAGTCTTCTCCCTACTGTAAACATATATATGGGAGGTATATTTTTCAGTAATGCACAACTACTCTGTTTTCCTTGAACATAACTCTTTCTGCATTACTTCAGGTATTTCTAAAAGCAGACACTGAGATAGGATTAGACATAGATGAGATTCAGTGGGAGAATTGTGTCTGAGAGAGAAGTCAGAAGGAACTGGAAAAGGGAAAAATCATTAGACTTTTTGTGGATCTGAACACTTTTAACACATCCCTGTTAAGTTCTACCCATGTTTAAAGTCTGTTACTTTATGAGGTCTTCCAAAGTTAATTGGCTGTGCATCATTTTCCCTTTGAAAGATCATAATTCTTCTTCTAACTGTACACACACACACACACACACACACAATAATATGACAAATTTGATTTCAGCATTTGGGAAACGGATTTAGCTTTTATTGAATGTCAAGAAATATAAGAATGAGAAAAGGAGCCACAGTGCCTGACCTTGTACTACTAATCAACTAGGGTATTGGGTGACTATGATGATTCAGGGGGAAAAAAATCCATTGTGTAAACACGTAACCTCCTTAGCGTTTTGCCAACTTAAAAAAATGTGTGTTGTTGTTTTTTTTTGGTTATGTTAACTATATATGTAGTTGCCTCCAAAAGTTTTAGTCATGTTGTCTTACTAATTTGTAAAGTGACAATGATAGACATAAATACCATATAGGTTTCTGAAGGACTAAATGAATTATGTACATAAAAATTGCTCAAAACTTTAGTAGATGATAAATGCTCAATATTGGCTAATACTGTTTATCTCACTTTTCAAACAGGAATATTGGTTGCTACAGTTTTGTAAACTCTTAAAAACACTCATTTTCTATGAAATCAAAGCACAAAGTTTTATTTTTATTAACAAGTATTTTATAATGCCATCTTTACTATTGTGAAATGTATTTCAAAGATAATATAGCTCATGTACATACATAATTTAAAAATACAAATTTATCAGTTATGAAGGGAAAATGGAAAACATTACTTATATTATTTTAATAAAAGAATATTGACAAAACATAAAATGACTAAAACTGTAATGTGTAATAGCATATATATGGTCAGTTCTAGCATTACAAGAAGATTTATAGGATTAGTCACACTTACACTTCTGCACAGATATAATAGCTACAAATGAAGACTACATGTTGTGTTGGAATATCAAATACCACTGATATTTGTTGAAGTAATTTTCAAAATATTGAACTATATGAAATTGAGAAAAGCAGAATACAACTATTAGAACTGATAAGTGAATTCAGGAAGGTCTCAGGATACAAAATCAGTATACAGAAATCCATTGCATTTCTATACACTACTAATGAAGTAGCAGAAAGAGAAAATAAGAAAACCACCACATTTACTGCACCCAAAATAATAAAATACCTAGGAATAAACTTAACCAAGGAAGTGAACAACCTGTACTGTGAAAACTATAAGACATGTGAAAGAAATTGAAAATGACACAAATGGAAAGATACTTCATGCTCATAGACTGGAAGAACAAATATTAAAATGTCCATCCTACCCAAAGCAGTCTACAGATTTGAAGCAATCTGTCAAAATACCAACAGTGTTTTTCACAGAACTAGGACAAATTATCTTAAAATGTGTATGGAACCAAAAAAGACCCTGAATAGCCAAGCAATCTTAAAAAAGAAGACCAAAACTGGAGGTATCATAATCCCAGATTTCAAGATATGCTACAAAGCTGTAGTAATCAAAGCAGTATGGTACTGGCACAAAAACAGACACAATCAATGTAATAGAATAGAGAGCCCAGAAATAAACCCACAAGTATATGGTCAATTAATCTTCAACAAAGGAGGCAAGAATATGCAATGGGAAAATGTCTCTTCAACAAGTGGTGTTGGGAAAACTGGACAGCTGCAAATAGCAAAAGAATGAAACTGTCTCACTCTCACACTACACACAAACCCAAAATGTTAGGATTAAGGACTTAAATGTGAGACCTGAAACCATAAAAATCCTAGAAGAGAGCATAAACAGTGTGCTCTGACATGACATTTTTTTAGATATGTCTCATGAGGCAAGAGAAATAAAAGCAAAAATAAAGTATTGGGGCTACATCAAAATAAAAAGCTTCTGCACAGCAAAGGAAACAATTGACAAAACTAAAAGTCTACTGCATGGGAGAAGATATTTGCAAATGACACATCCAATAAAGAGTATCCAAAATATGTACTGCTCTTACACAATTAATTCCCCCCCCCACACACACACACTAATCCAATTTAAAAATGAGCAGAAGACATGAACAGGCATTTCTCTAAAGAGGACATATGGATGGCTAACAGACACATGAAAAGATACTCAACATCACTCATCACGGGCATGCCAATCAAAACTACAAGGAGATATCACTTCATGCTTGTCCGAATGGCTAAAATTAACACAGGAAACAAAAGATGTTGGCGAGGATGTGGAGAAAGGGGAACCCTTTTGCACTGTTGGTGGGAATGCAAACTGATGAAGCCACTCTGGAAAACAGTATGGAAATGCCTCAAAAAGTTAAAAATAGATCTACCCTATAAC